>NC_054705.1:38227078-38327078 GCF_016097555.1 Gigantopelta aegis | reverse complement strand
AGTTACCGGGAACTCATAAAGGTATTCTCCGGGCTTGATGCGCGGTCTGTTTGGGATCGATCCCCGTCGGTGGGCCAATTGGGATATTTATCGTTCCAGTTAATGCACCACGACTGGTATATCAAAGGCCGTTTTATGTACTATCCTGTCTGTGGGATGGCGCTTATAAAAGATCCCTTACTACTAATGGAAAAATGTAGCGGGTTTCCTCTCTAAGACTACATGTCAGAATAACCAAATGTTTGACACCCAATAGGCGATGATTAATAAATAAATCTGCTCTGGTGGTGTCGTTAAACAAACTTTAACTTTCTCCGGGAAGATTGTTTACAGTATATAAATTATCTCACGTATCTTTGGACACAATATGACATTGTGTGTTCAATAGCATGCGATTCCTGGTAAACTGCAGTATCTGGGAAAGCAAGTAGGCGTAGCTTTCATTCTCGGGGAACATTCATAGCGGTGGCCGGGTGGAAGGAATCGATACTCGACTTATCGGTTACGTATTGGAACTGAGCTGTTTAATAACATCATAGGCGCGCGTGTGCAGGAATTTATACGGGAGGGGAGGGGGGGGGGGGGCGGGTGTGTGTGGATGGGGGTTGTCGCGATGTGGGTGGTTGTGTGGGGTGGGGGGGGGGGGGTTGTGAGGTGTGTGGTGTGTTTGTATGTGTGTTCGTGTGTGTGCGTTTGTGTACCTGTGTGCGTGTGTGTGCCTATGTGTGTGTGCGTGTGCCTATATGTCTGTGCCTATATATGTGTGTGTGCCTCTATGTGTCTGTGTGTCTGTGTGTGTTTGTGTTACCTAGGAATTTGTTTGTATGTCTGTGTGTGGGGTGGGGTGGGTGTGTATTATGTATACCTAGGTATGTGTCTGTGTGTGGGGTGGGGGTAGGTGTGTATTATGTATACCTAGGTATGTGTCTGTGTGTGGGGTGGGGGTGTATTATGTATACCTAGGTATGTGTCTGTGTGTGGTGTGGGGTGGGTGTCTATTATGTATACATAGGTATGTCTCTGTGTGTGGGGTGGGTGTGTATTATGTATACCTAGGTATGTGTCTGTGTGTGGGGTGGGGTGGGGTGGGTGTGTATTATGTATACCTAGGTATGTGTCTGTGTTTGGGGTGGGGTGGGGTGGGTGTGTATTATGTATACCTAGGTATGTGTCTGTGTGTGTGGTGGGGGTAGGTGTGTAGTATGTATACCTAGGTATGTGTCTGTGTGTGTGGTGGGGGTAGGTGTGTTATTATGTATACCTAGGTATGTTTCTGTGTGTGGGATGGGGTGGGTGTGTATTATGTATACCTAGGTATGTGTGTGTGTGGGGTGGGGGAGGGGGTGTATTATGTATACCTAGGTATGTGTCTGTGTGTGGGGTGAGGGTGTATTATGTATACCTAGGTATGTGTCTGTGTGTGTGGTGGGGGTAGGTGTGTATTATGTATACCTAGGTATGTGTCTGTGTGTGGGGTGGGGGAGGGGGTGTATTATGTATACCTAGGTATGTGTCTGTGTGTGGGGTGGGGGTGGGGGTGTATTATGTATACCTAGGTATGTGTCTGTGTGTGGGGTGGGGGTGGGGGTGTATTATGTATACCTAGGTATGTGTCTGTGTGTGGGGTGGGGGGGGGGTGTATTATGTATACCTAGGTATGTGTCTGTGTGTGGGGGGGGGGGGGGGGTGTATTATGTATACCTAGGTATGTGTCTGTGTGTGGGGTGGGGGAGGGGTGTATTATGTATACCTAGGTATGTGTCTGTGTGTGGGGTGGGGGTGGGGTGTATTATGTATACCTAGGTATGTGTCTGTGTGTGGGGTGGGGTGGGGGTGTATTATGTATACCTAGGTATGTGTCTGTGTGGGGTGGGGGGGGGTGTATTATGTATACCTAGGTATGTGTCTGTGTGTGGGGTGGGGGAGGGGGTGTATTATGTATACCTAGGTATGTGTCTGTGTGTGGGGTGGGGGTGGGGGTGTATTATGTATACCTAGGTATGTGTCTGTGTGTGGGGGGGGGGTGGGGTGTATTATGTATACCTAGGTATGTGTCTGTGTGTGGGGTGGGGGTGGGTGTGTATTATGTATACCTAGGTATGTGTCTGTGTGTGGGGTGGGGGTGGGGGTGTATTATGTATACCTAGGTATGTGTCTGTGTGTGGGTGGGGGAGGGGGTGTATTATGTATACCTAGGTATGTGTCTGTGTGTGGGGTGGGGGTGGGGGTGTATTATGTATACCTAGGTATGTGTCTGTGTGTGGGGTGGGGGTGGGGGTGTATTATGTATACCTAGGTATGTGTCTGTGTGTGGGGTGGGGGAGGGGGTGTATTATGTATACCTAGGTATGTGTCTGTGTGTGGGGTGAGGGTGTATTATGTATACATAGGTATGTATATGTGTGTGGGGTGGGGGTGGATGTGTATTATGTATACCTAGGTATGTGTCTGTGTGTGGGGTGGAGTGGGTGGGTGTGTATTATGTATACCTAGGTATGTGTCTGTATGTGTGGTGGGGGTAGGGGTGTATTATGTATACCTAGGTATGTGTCTGTGTGTGGGGTGGGGGGGTGTATTATGTATACCTAGGTATGTGTATGTGTGTGGGTGGGGGTGGATGTGTATTATGTATACCTAGGTATGTGTCTGTGTGTGGTGTGGGGTGGGTGTGTATTATGTATACCTAGGTATGTGTCTGTGTGTGGGGTGGGTGTGTATTATGTATACCTAGGTATGTCTGTGTCTGTTTGTGGGGTGGGTGGGGTGTTTGTGTTACTGTCACGGGTCGGTATCCCAAAAGAAACAAGATAACTCAGGAATCATTCATACACATTTATTTACATAACACTTCCCTCCCAAACCAATACATATTGCACTTTCACGCATGTAACACATATCACATGTAAATTAAACAATGAATCAATATTAAATAGAGTAAAAATCTTTTAACCACAAAATAATACTAAAATGTCTGTCTTCCACTATTCATCACATTTCACAATTCATCATTATAAGTCACCCTCATCATCACCCTTGTCATGATCATTCACTGATCATCTTCACCATTCCCCATTATCATTATTATCATTCACTAGAATCATCACACCTCATAATGATCATTCACTGATCACCGTTGTCGTTTACCATTAATACCCCTGTCGTTCACCAGAATTACTAACCCCCTCATCACGGTCATTCACTGATCATCTCCGTTCACCAGAATCATTGGTACCCTCATCACGACCCTTCACTGATCATCTCCATTCACCATTATTACCACCATCATTCACTCGAATCATCAACACTCTTTGTCAGGATCATTCACAGATCACCTTCGTCGTTCGCCAAAATCATTGACACCCTCGTCACGATCATTCACGGATCATCTTCTCAATTCACCATTATTACAACCATAATTCACCAGAATCATCAACACTCTTTGTCAGGGTCACTCAGATCACCTTCGCCGTTAGTCAAAATCATTGACACCGTCGTCACGATCATTCACTGATCATCTTCTCTGTTCACCATTATCACCACCGCCATTCACCAGACTCACTCTTCGCCAACTCCCAGAATACATCATCTACGTTCGTCATTACCAGGACCCCATACACTGAAATACAATATACCCTAATGAAAATCATGTAATATTTATATTACCATATCAGATGTTGGACAATTTTCTCTTAATATAATGTCCGCACTTCACAAGTGTCTTAAATATTACATAAATCAGATTTACTTAAGACTTTTGTTTTGCAATGACGTTACATACAACTACGAACACATATACACAATAGTATACCACAGTTATACAACAAACAAACAAAATCTACTTACGGTTGTCATCAACCCAGAGTTATACAGAATAAAATATTTCACAATATCTTAACACACCGTTTCTCTCTCAAGAACGTTATGTGACTGCCCACAACTCATTACATCTCCCAACTATATCCCCACTATGCATGCTTCACTCACAAACAAAAGTGTTCACCAATGTAAGCCCAAGCCCAAGTTCTTTACAAACACCTCTGCTAGTGATTACAGTATAAAAATATAGTTTGCCTCAGCAAGCGATGACACACAGTTCAACAATATATTCTCAATTACCCAAGTATTTACAATAAATGTTCTAAAATATAATATGGTAACCTTTCACACCTGTCCACGTACACGTACGATTAATTCTACTCTAAACCTAATTATAAAAAAAGTTAAAAGTTTGTTTTGTTTAACGAAACCACTAGAGCACATTGAATTATTAACAATCGGTTATTGGATGACAAACATTTTATAATATTGATATATAGTCTAAGAGGAAACCCGCTGCATGTTTTCACTAGTAGCAAGTGATATTACATATGTACATTGCCACAGATAAAATATCACATACCAACGGCCTTTGATATACAAATCGAGAGCGGGACGTAGCCCAGTGGTAAAGCGCTCGCTCGATGCACGGTCGGTCTAGGATCTATCCCCGTCGGTGGGCCCATTGGGCTATTTCTCGTCCCAGCCAGTGCACCACGACTGGTACATCAAATGTCGTTGTATGTAATATCCTCTCTGTGGGATGGTGCATATAAAAGATCCCTTGCTACTAATCGAAAAGAGTAGCCCATGAAGTGGCGACAGCGGGTTTCGTCTCTCCATATCTGTGTGGTCCTTAATTATATGTCCGACGGCATATAACCGTAAATAAAATGTGCTGAGTGCGTCGTAAAATAAACCACTTCCTTCCTTGATATACTAATTGTGGTGCACCTGCAAGAACGAGAAAGCGCGCAGTGGACCCACCGACGGAGATCGATCATAGATCGATCGCGCATCAGCCTACATTTAGGCCTATACGCAAAACAGCATTTCATTTCAACTTATTTTCGTGCTTGTATCCAATTAAGGTTCAAACATGCTGTCCTGGGCACACACCTCAGCTATTTGGGCTGTCTGTCCAGGACAGTGGGTTAGTTGTTAATTGGTTAGTGGTTAGTGAGAGAGAAGAGGGTGTAGTGGCCTTACACCTACCCATTGAGCCCTTAAGAACTCGCTCTAGGTTGGAGCCGGTCCCGGGGCTGCGAACTCTGTACCTACCGGCCTGTAGTCCGATGGCTTAACAACTGCTCCACCGAAGCCAGTGCAAAAGAGCGATCCAAAATAAATGATAAGGGGGAATAATTCTAGACTGCATAGCAACTGTGTCTATAGAGTTATTGTCCTTTTCCTAGATTATGAAAATATGCTTCTCGCAAAGATGCACCAGTAGATTATAATAGATTTAACTCATTTTAAATAACTGGATGTATTCTGGCAGGCAATAAAACCTCAAACTAACAATAAACACAAAGTTAACTGTAAACCCCAACATTGTATGCATACAATAATGATAATGACCCCAAAGATTGTATACATTGTGTGTTTTACGGCAACCTTACACCTGTGACAGCAATATCTGGCCACAGACCACAATTAATTTCTCTATATGTTTCTATATAGCCTTAAGCCGCGATCACATTTATCCGCTTTTTACTCTCCGCTCCCGCTCCCGCTCCCGCACCCGTTATCCGTCGTCCGTTGTCCGTTGCTTACGAACACACCTGTCAGTAATTTTAACAAAAATGCATGTCTACAGCTGCTGCACGAGAATACTTGATATTCACGTGTGTTGTAGGGTATATATACTTCGAAGCATACAACAAATATCCCTAATTATTCGACATGTCGAAATACCTACAAGTCCGCTGCAATGATGATGATGATGATGATGATGATGATGATGATGTTTTGCTAATATATTGGTATGGAAAAAGGAGAAAGAAGACGATGAAGAGGTGCCAGCCAGACCAACAACCTACATAACTACGTACCTTAGAAACATATAAATTTCACCAGTAAAAGACACTGCAGACAATAACGTTTTCGTATTTATAGCAAATTGATAACAAATTACTTATAGCCATTGGTCGATATTAAGTCATCATTTCAACAAGAAATTCATGAATACTGTGATTTCACGTGTAAATGTATTCAGTGGCATACCTGTATCACTTATTTTTCGTGGGAATGGGTGGTATTTGACCTTTAACAAAATATGAAAGTACTTGATGGGTTGGGGTATGTTTGAACCCCACCTTACCACAACCCCCCTATAAAAATTAATTATGAAAATATTTACATTGGTGGGATAATGAAATAACTTACACACACAAACACACAGACATATATACAGACACACAGACAGACAAATATTTATGTAATTAGAGCTGTATCTACGAAGAATTGAATCGCGAGGTCAGGAAATACCCTAAATATTACGTCACACTGTGGGAATCCTATCCGCATCCATTGTCCGTTTCAGTCAAAATCGGTCCAGGAACGATTTGTGCGGACGAGTGTAAGTGTGCGGAAGCGGAGACGGGTAGGTCTGTTTGCACGCATTGATTTCAATACAATCGAATTTGACTGACGACGGATAACGGGTACGGGAGCGGAAGCGGAGGGAGAAAAAGGATAAATGTGATCGCGGCCTTAGTGGTTATAATATTTTTATTAATATCAGCAGGCCCGTGGATTTTTGTATGTACCTTTGCCTGCCTGGGGTACACATGCCCTGAAATGGACCACCCCTGTTGTCCAGCTCTTTCTCCCAGGATACTGGTTTGCACAAACACACCCTCTAAACCTGGCCGGAGTACACCCATTTTACACAAAAAGCACTACTTTTGCATGGGCCGGAAATACCATAGACAAGTCTTCAATGTCAACAAGTTACACATGTTAACAAACTACATGCTCTCCCCTGTCAACTTCAGTCAAATAGTTGCCACTTCATAGCTGTCTGCCATGAAATAATCACAGTCAAACAGCAGACTACTTGTGCAGACAAATTTCCGGATTTCCGGACAACCAAATGGAAAGATAATTGTAATCTGAGGTCAACAGCAACTGAAAATTGGTTTCTGTGTTTGCAATGGCGTTTAGTAGATTCTCCGAAGAATCTGGGGCGTGACGTATCCCCGGCGGTTCACGCACCCACCCCTAGTTCCATCACCGCTGTAAGATGACTGACAATTCCCAAAATGGTGCATGTGCATTGTTTCTATAGAGAATAATACACGAGTGGTCGTGAGATACCATTTATCTCACGAGTTGTTTTAAAGGGACATTCCTGAGTTTGCGGCAATTTTTAAGATGCTATCGACTAACAGAGACTTTTTAACGATTATAATTACATATCAAATATTTTGTTCTGCATAAAATATTAGTGGCTGTATATTAAACGTGTTTCTGATCGTTCTAATATTTGTAGTAGGTTAAATTTAATTTTATTTCCTAAAGTAATTTTCGTTCGTACGAAATTATTTGAAGACAAAATCTAGTTTGGGCTTTTTACAAATATTAAGATGACCAGAAACACATTGAATATACAGACACTGGTATTCTAAACAAGAAAATATATTTAATATGTAAGTTTAATCGTAGAAATATTGTATTAGTCGGAAACATCTTACAATGCAGCAGACTCAGGAATGTCCCTTTAAAATTTCTGATACGTTCTTAAAATGAGATAAATGGTATCTAACGGACACGAATGTATTATTCTATTTCTTACAGATCCTCAAAAACCAGGTTTTAACCAATTTAAAAATATTTTTCGACTAAAAGGTATTTACAGCCGTTGCACTTGCAGCTGACTTACGCGTCACAGACACATGATTATCAGGTTAACTATACATCACAGTGTAATCGATTTGTGTAAACAACTATGTGTTATCAAAAATAACACATGATGTTCTCACTCACCAACGGGTGTGTAAGAACCTTTATTCTGTAAAGGCGACGCCACACGATTCCAGTGTCTAGTACGAATATAGCCGATTGCATAGCAACCGATGAAAAACCGATGTAATCTCAATATTGTCTTGTCGTAATTGGCTATTCTAAGGGCGGAACGTAGCCCAGTGGTAAAGGGCTCGCTTGATGCGGGGGGGGGGGGGGGAGGTACGTAGCCCAGTGGTAAAGGGCTCGCTTGATGCGGGGGTGGGGGGGGGCGTAGCCCAGTGGTAAAGGGCTCGCTTGATGCGCGGTCGAGCTGGGATGGATCTCCATCGGTGAAGACATTGGGCTTTTCTCGTTCCAGCCAGTGCACCACGACTGGTATATCAAAGGCCGTGGTACGGCATGTGCTATCCTGTCAGACTCTGTGGGATGATGCAGAAATGGAAAATATTTCACTAGCCCGCCTGATCAGAACCAACTAAAATGTATTCGCTCGCCAGAGTTTCAACTAGTCCACCAGCCTAGAAAATATACTTTTGTTTAGCAATATTTTAATATATATATTTATATATTTAATGATAAAAACATTAAGGACACTTAGTAAGTTATCAACATCACGCGGCGAAAGAACGACATCAAACCCCAAACCTTGATTTACAAATCAATACATGTTGAAATATTGTTATTCACATTTCTTTCATATAGATTTACAAAATTTACATATCGCTAACATACTTTCAACGTAAACAAATCATTTTTTAGGAACTATTGACCTTTGACAGGTCCCGTTTTCTGGGTATTAGGCTAAATTGGAACCACTATCAAAACGGAACTATTTTTGTTGGCGAAACGAAACCGATTTGGTTATACCGCCACCTCAATGTAATGGTGAGAATAATACTTTTTTCTTTTGTTTTTAAGTTGTAACAGCATTTCAATGTAGGCCCCCTATTGGTGAAATTGATTACATTTCACCGACTTCTAGCTAAATGCTAATAATTTTATTTCCGCTATATGGACATAAAAAAATAGAAAAAAGATTAACATAGCTGTTGTTTTATTGAAGATATTATCGTTCGTGTAATGATACCGTTTCAGCCATACATTTTTTTTTTTTTTTTTTTTTTTTTTGGGGGGGGGGGGGGGGGGGGGGTCCGTTTCAGCCGTATAGCCATAGATTGTGGTGCCGTTTCAGCCAACGCTAGGTTCCGTTTTATCCAATATGGTTCCATTTCCGTTTGGGGTAATTTTGGCATGGTTCCGTTTTCACTATAACCCATTTCCGGAATGTTGCGCTTGCGCAGTTCTGAACTCCGAAGTCGTCTATTGGCAATGCGGTGCATGTATGACAACCTTCTGAACCGTTTGTTTGAATGGTTTGGAATTATTGCATGGCTGATGCGGAGACGCGGATTCAATGCAACATAAATAAATAAATAAATAAAATTATAATACAATTAATAAGAAAAGGATAGATCGCCCGTCGAATTGGTAGTTGCATTTTTTAACTCGTCCGTCAGAATGTTTACTCGCATTTGGCGAGCGAGCAAGTACTTTCTGCACCCCTGTGCATATAAAAGATCCATTGCTAATAATGGAAAACAGTAGCGGGATTCCTCTCTAAGACTATATGTCAAAATTAACAAATGTTTGACTTAAGTTGCTAGCATGATAACCTTGGCGTTGATATGTGTTTTCAGGTCATTAAGAAATGAATTCTTGTGATTATTTTCACAGAAAAAAAAAGACCGGCCTCGGTGGCGTCGTGGTTAGGCCATCGGTCTACAGACTGGTAGGTACTGGGTTTGGATCTCAGTCGAGGCATGGGATTTTTAATCCAGATACCGACTCCAAACCCTGAGTGAGTGCTCCGCAAGACTCAATGGGTAGGTGTAAACCACTCACACCGACCAGTGATTCATAACTGATTCAACAAAGGCCATGGTTTGTGCTATCCTGCCTGTGGGAAGCGCCAATAAAAGATCCCTTGCTGCCTGTCGTAAAAGAGTAGCCTATGTGGCGCCACCGGATTTCCTCTAAAAACAGTGTCAGAATGACCATATGTTTGACGTCCAATAGCCGATGATACAAATCACCTGTTTACTGATATCTTTCTTTTAATTTCAAGAGTAAACACCACCTTGTTCATCAATGAGAGCCCAAATAAGTAAATGCTAAATTAGGTGTAGACTATCGTTAAATAGATATTTAGAAACATTTTAGGTTAACATGTAAGAAATAATCAACGGAAATCATTTTTATTCTATTTCCGACAGTACTTTAGTTAGGCCTTTGCATCTATAGGTAAATTTATCGTTAGTCGTACGCAAAGAAACCTGTAAACATCTGGATCACAAACACCTTCATTTTCCACCTTGTCAAATTTATTTTATGCAAAATATACCGTAACAGCTGACTTGGGATATGAATTGTTACATTTTAAAAGAATACTCTTAACTAGACGGTGTTTATATACGATGTGACTATATATACGACGGCCGTCTTTATGGCCTCCGCTAACGAGGGCTGGCTATATTCACAGCCAAAATGTATATAGGCGGTAAATATGTATTTGATTGATCCATATTACCGAACCATCTGGAACAGGAGGAATACATACTAAGTACTGTACGAACAGAGGGTTTTCTGAACAGGGGAGACGGTCCTAACAAAAAAAATATAATAATAATAATAAATAAATAAATAAATAAATAAATATAAATAAAAATTACAAATTACAAATTATTAGCGGCTGAGGTAGATTAACTGAAAGAGAAACTAACTTCGGACAGTACACACACTAACAACAGGGCTTGAACTTAATAATTTTTCACTCATTGCAATTTTGAGGCGCCTTTCGTAAATTATTTTTAAAAGTTAATTTTACCGTAAATAAATATGACTAAAAGGTTATTTTGCTGTATTTAGTCATATTTCAAATGCGCAAAATTGCAAGGGGCAATAAAACTCAAAAAATACATAGGCCTATTTTTATACCAGTAACGCTGAGACCACTCCCGGGTTCCCCTCTAAATTTATGTAATGTTTCTGTAACAACCGCCCCCACACACCCCACCGTGACGTGATTTTACCAACATTATAATACATGTAGGCATAATACTACTAATAATAATAATAATAATAATAACAATTAATAGTGCATTATTATTATTATTATTATTATTATTATCCTACTACTACCTTTTTGGGGTGGAGGGGGCGGTATTTTATCGGGGGGGGGGGGGTTGGCTATAAAAATGCAAGATCAACGTGCGTGCACACACGCATAAACGACAGGCTGAACTTGTCCCTGCACGTAGAACTGGATTCAACTGGATTAAGTAATAATTAAGCCAACCTTTGGACAGCAAAACATGTATGCGACAGTAGACCCAAATACTGGTTTAATTTGTTTGTTTGGGGATTTTTTTTTTACGCTGTACATTAAACCAAATGACCACTTTGCGAATCAATCAAAATAATTTGAAAACGTTTTACAAAACAACGACTGGCTGGTCGTATGCCACATTTGTAACGCTGGAAAACATGTTATCCGTTTTCGAACCGAACGCTATAGCGTTGTAACCGTCTAGACTCTCTCCCCTGCTAAATTCCATGCACACGCGCCTGATAATAATAATAATAATAATAATAAATAGTGAGTTCATGTTCCGACTGTTTATTATTTTAATTCAGGGTATTCGCAGTTATATTTTTTAAATTATTTTATTATATAGCTGGCCGTCATTTGCCAAGTCTCTATACACGGCTGTCGTTTATATACAATTCTAAAATACATTATACGGTTGTCGTATATACAGCCTCATCACTACGACCCTGTTTTGCCGTATGTTTTATGACTTTTCACAAGAAGAGTTCCACCACTAGAGCACATTGATTAATTAATCATCGGCTATTGGATGTCAAACATTTGGTAATTCTGACACGTAGTCATCAAAGGAAACACGCTACATTTTTCCTAATACAACAGGGGATTTTTTATATCCACTTTCCCACAGACAGGAAAGCACATACCACGGCCTTTGTCCAGTTGTGGTGCACTGGTTGGAAAGAGAAAAAAAAGAGACAAAAACAAAAAACAAAACAAACAAAAATAAACAAAAAAAACCCCACCCCACAGCCTTTGACCAGTCGTGGAGCACTGGTTATAACGAAAAAAAAAATCAATTGAATGAATCCACCGAGGTGGTTCGATCCTGCGACACAAGCACGTCAAGTGAGCACTCAACTGACTGAGCTAAATCGCGCTTCTCCACATGCTTGGTTCAATCTACAAACCTGTAATACATTTGGATAAAGTTACAGAGATGTAGTGACAAAAGAATCTGTGACGTTGACACGGGGAAATATCCTTAAAACATAGACTATACCACGTCTTCTTATCCATTATTTCTCAGATGTACGTGCGTATTTAAAATATGAAATACCAGGATGATCAGAAACACTTCGGTTTTACGGAAATGGATAATCTAAACAATAAAATCTAAGTAATGTCTCATTTCAGTTAAAAAAAACCCACCGGTTCTTACAGTGATAGACCCGAGTTTTTAAACACTACGGTACATTTTTCATGATTCAAGCTGTTTAAATATGGCATTACTTAGATTTTATTGTTTAGACTATCCATTTCCGTACATCCGAAGTGTTTCAGGTCATCCTGGTGTTTTTAATGCCATGAAATGCATTTTTCATAATTCGAAAAAAAAAATGTTTTATTTAACGACGCATTCAACACATTTTATTTACAGTTATATGGCGTCAAAAATATGGTTAAGGACCACACAGATAATGAGAGAGGAAACCCGTTGTCGCCACCTCATGGGCTACTCTTTTCGATTAGCAGTAAAGGATCTTTAATGTGCACCATCAAACAGACAGGGTAGTACATACCACGGCCTTTGATATCCCAGTCGTGGTGCACTGGCTGAAACGAGAAGTATACTAATGGACCCACCGACGGGGATCGATCCCAGACCGACCGCGCATCGAGCGAGCGCTATACCACTGAGCTACGTCCCGCCCCCTGATTCTAAAAATGCACATACCTCTGAGAAGTAACGTTATGGAGACGAGATCTAGTCTATTTTTAGATTGTATTCCCCCCCCCCCCCCCCCCCCCATTTCAACGCCATATACTCTTGTGTCACTCTGTTTTAATTTTATCCAGATGTATTAAATAGAGGATATTTCATGTTTTTTTGTCTCACGAAGAGTGTGATATGATTGCAAACTTCAATCGATAAGATATAAATCATATTTGACCAAAAATAAAAAATAATTTTTTTATTTATTATAAAACTTTTGGCAATTTACCTTATTTTTAAAATGCCAGCAGCGAAATAGTTCTGGCTTTCTTACAGTGAAGATGACACTTTCTACAGTGACGATACACATTTTAGAGTAAAATAGTAAAATTTTCACTTCTAAAATGTGTTATCGTCACTGAGTGACTGATAACACTTTTATTTCACTGATATTTTAAAATATTTCACTAAATGTTATATAATAAAGGTTTGTAGATTAACCAACATTAGTGTTTATTTTCACGGGTTGAAACTAGGTTCTGCCACTTTAATAGTGCAAAAGACGCCGTAGTGTTTAAAAACTAGGGTCCGTCACTTTAAATAAATTATTCCTTCCTTCCTCTCTTTTTCGACTCGTGTATCTTAAATTCCTGGGGCGGGACGTAGCCTAGACCGAATATAAACGCCACTGAACATATGATATAAATATAAAATAGACGAACCATTAAAAAAATAAATATAAAACATGAAATAAAGTTTTACAGATACAGAAATATCCGATCTAGACGTAGCCCAGTGGTAAAGCGCTCGCTTGATGCGCGGTCGGTTTATGATCGATCCCCGTCGGTGGGTCCATTGGGTAATTTCTCGTTCACGTCAGTGTACCACGACTGATATATCAAAGGCCGTGGCATGTGTTATCCTGTCTGTGGGATGGTGCATATAAAAGATTCCTTGCTACTAATGGAACATGTAGCGGGTTTCCTCTTTATGACTATATGTCAGAATTACCAAATGTTTGACATCCAATAGCCGATGATTAATAAATCAATGTACTCTAGTGGTGTCATTAAACAAAACAAACTTCCTTGCTACTAATTAAAAAATGTAGCGGGTTTCCTCTCCAAGACTGTCAGAATTACCAAACGTTTGACATCCAGTGGTCGGTGATTAATAAATCAATATGCTCTAGTGGTGCCGTTAAACAAAACAAACTTTAAATAAACATTCCTTCCTTCCTTCCTTCCTCTCTTTTTCGACTCGTGCACCTTAAATTCCTTTGTATATTTCGTGTTGAACGTGCAAATCAAATTTCATTGTATCGTGCCTAGCCCATTAGTGTCGACTGGTAAATAATGTATCATGCACCACATTTCGTCGACATCACGTTCGCACAAACTAAAAACTACGGAGCCCCTTTGGGGACATGCTGATAAAAATTTTTATCTCGTACGCACGAGTTAAGCCCCTTTGGGGACATGCTGATATTTTTTTTTATCTCGTGCGCACGAGCAAATATCTCGTGCGCACAAGTTAATTATCTCGTGCCCACGAGTTAATATCTCGTGCGCACAAGTTAATTATCTCGTGCGCACGAGTTAATTATATCGTGGGCACGAGTTAATATCTCGAGTTAATTATCTCGTGCGCACGAGTTAACTTTGTTGTGCGCGCGCAGAAGATACAAATCTGCAGCTTTCTTTGAAGAAGGTAGGTACGCATTTTACTAACACAATTCATGCTTGTTAACGAGACGTACATCTTTAATTACTTATAAAATGTTATATAACTTGTCCTCAACCTCCTATCCCATATAAAATTTCAGTCGTAAGCACGGAAAGTCATGCCACAGCGCCGTATATAAGGACACCTGCTATAGCACTGATTGCTAATACATTTTGGAGTCGTGACTAAACAGCAAAACCACGAATTATGATGAATACGTTCCACTTCTTTTATAAATGCAAGTAATACGTTATGTAGAAAGCGTGCTGGAAATAGGTGTGGGGGGTTCAGACGGAACCCGCCCCCCCCCCCCCCCCCGAAGGTTTATACATATGGAGTTTCTGGTGGTGCAAAAACAAAATATGAAAAGGTCCACTTGGTTCATATTTGAACCTCCCCCAGGTCCAGATCACGCTACGCCCCTGTTGTAGGCCATTTTTACTGGAGATTTAGGGGAAGGATTTTCTTAGGGTGCCATAATTTACGTATTTATAAAGATTAAATGTGTAGAACTATTATTGGCATCCATATCCAAAATTAATTATTATGACCCAATGCATCATTGTGCCAAGTTTCATGCTTGTACTAAAAATGCACAGTTTTGTCCATATCCGCCCCACTATTTGTCAAATTGTAACAAACACACTTTTGGACATTCTAAAGATTAAATGTATTTCTGGGCGCAAAGTTCTGATCCGTTCTTTGTGATAGGAAAAGGGATCACACTGCATATGCTTAATGTTAGGGTCTGTATGAAATATTATGGCTTTCATCGTTTAGTATTATGTCTGTATTGGTCCATTGTCAGCACTCAAATGATATAATTTTGTTTACTTGTGAAATACCCTAATGCCCCTATACACATTTAAACGGTACGTTTGCCTCTATACTCTTGGTGGTATATGTAATACGGTGGTATGGAAAAACACACATCCTAAAGGACCGAAAACCGTCCCGAAGCGAAACCCGTGCTACTTTATTTCCGCGATATTTTCGAGGAAATGACGTAAATTCAGTCTTCTGCGTCAAAACAGATATGGTGTAGAGGTTGCATAGTACCAAAGAAGAGAGTTCCGTGTCAAAGTTCGAGGTGCACCGTGAAATATTTACGGTGTAAAAGCAGCTGTGGCTTTGATTGGTAGTAATATGTGACATTGTTCAAATACTATTATCCATTGACAATAAATAAATACACTTTTATTTGTTATACAGTTGTTATGCAGTGTATACCAGAGGTTGAAACTAATGCGAGGTACCCCCAAAAATGGAATTGCAATTTTCAGCAAAAATGACGGTTGCTGGTAAAAACATTAATTAAATCTCTTAAATTATACGTGACCCCCCATTTTCTTGCAGGTAGATTAGATGTGAGGTACCACACTTTTTATTGCTGTACTTCATGAGTGTGTTGATACGCTGCTTATATCAGTTTTATTAGTAAACGTTAACATTATTTGTAATAGGAATTGATTTGGTCTATTAGAACCTAGAACATTGTCTCAGTGACTGCCGTATAAAAACAACAACCCTCAAGTATTTTTGTTTTGACAAGTGTAAGAAATCAGTGCTAATTTTCACTCTGAAACCATCTTGATTTTTATCCCAAATGGGGAATATCTTCTTGTTTTCAAACTACAGCGGAGCACGACGTAGCCTAGTGGTAAAGCACTCGCTCGATGCGCGGTCGGCCTGGTATCGATCTCCGTCGGTGAGCCCATTGGGCTATTTCTCGTTCCAGCCTTTGCACCACGACTGGTATATCAAAGGCCGTGGTATGTACTACACTGTCTGTGGGATGGTGCATATAAAAGATCCCTTGCTGCTAATCGAAAAGAGTAGCCCATGAAGTGGCGATAGCGGGTTTCCTCTCTCAATATCTGTGTGGTCATTAACCATATGTCTGACGCCATATAACCTTAAATACAATGAGTTTATAAATCCATGTATCGACAGAAGCTAAAGGCTACAGTTGTTTTATTATTGTTTTTAAGTTAAACAAGTTTTTTGCGGGTCGGACGTGCATTCAACTGCAACCGTAATTCTACTTTTAGAAACACCCTGTTTATAACCAGTCGTATCAACTTGAACCACGTGCTTCAAGTCAATACGGGTTTTATGTGACTGTGTCGGAGCCAATCATAACAGTAAAATTTGAAAAATAATAACAGTTACATCAACAGTAACATGTTAACTCATTATTTACAGAAATTCAAATGGAAACAGATTCCCTAAAGGAATTCCTCGAGGAGAGGGATGTAGATAAGGCTGACATACAACACCTTTTGGATAATAAGGTACGTGTATCTAATAAGAATACATACTGGTTTTTTAAGATAAATACATCAGTATGTATGCTTAGAGTCATGAAACTACATTTGATTGTAGGCTGTTTATCTCTGTGACACATTGTCGAACAATTCTATTTGTCTCCCATTTTTAACTAAACGGGGGACATTAATTATACCCACTGCAACGAAGTTACGTGACGGTATCCTAGAACGAGGGTGTCTGTCTGTCCATGTGTGAACGCGATTTTGTACTGCTGCTTATATTCTTGACCAATTTTAATGAAACGGCAAATATTCTCATTATGTTAGGTAGTAATTGTGTAGTTGTAATCAATTTTGCATTGAGAGAATTATGCCCCCTTTTTATTTGGTTTACAAATCCTGTCTGAAGTACTACTGCTAATATTCTTGACTGATTTTAATTCAATTCAATTCAATGTTTAATGCTCTTTTGTAATTACAAAGTAATTTGAAGGCAAATAAAACAACATGTTCAAATGAACATATACATGTAAACATTTAATCAAATGTGGTGCCCGTGATCATTACGACTATTTATCTTTCATTTTGATACTATATATGGTAGTTACATCCCTGTCTTTTTCCTGACTTCCCTTTACAAGTACTGCTGTTGATATTATTGGCCAATGTTTATGAAACTTGGTACATGTGATCAATACATTTGGTAGTTGTACGCTTGCGGTTGACTGTTTATACCCTCTGCAACTAAGTTGTGTGTGTGTGGGGGGGGGGGGGGGGGGGGGGGGGGGGGGGGGGGGGGTGGGGGGGGGGGGGGGGGGGGGTTTATACTGGAATCAGGGTGTCCGTCTGTCTGAGGACGGTTTGTCCGACAAACCACTACTTATCTTCTCAACCAATTTTTATGATACTCGACGCACATGATCAATACATGAGGTAGTTGTGCGCTTGCATTTTAGTTTTTTTATTTCGACGGTTTTCTTGGGTGTTACGTCCATTTCTGATATCCGTTTATAAAAAATTTCGGAAGTACTGCTTCTTACCTACTTTACCGATATTTATATACTTGGTACACATGATCAGCCATTAAATTTTTATTTCAACTACTTTTATGGGAATTCTGCCCTTTTCTTATTTCTATGTGTGCGCGGGGGTATTAGTTAGCCTGTGGCATACAGTTTTAGTTAATTCTACCATTTTTATCGGAGATTTCCATTTCCATTTACAACTCCTGTCTGAAGTACCGTTCTGAAGATTCTTGACTGATATTAATAAAAATGTGTAAATTTGTAGTTAACTGAAAACCAACGTATTTTCCAGATGGAGCGGTGGCGTCGTGGTTTGAATGTCATTCGAGGCATGGGAATTTTAATCCAGATACCGACTCCGCAAGGCTCCGCAAGGCTCAGTGGGTAGGTGTAAACCACTTGTACCGAGCAGTGTTTCATAACTGGTTCAACAAAGGCCATGGTTTGTGCGATCCTTCCTGTGGGAAGCGCAAATAAAAGATCCCTTGCTGTCTTTCGTAAAAGAGTAGCCATATGATGACAGCGGGTTTCCTCTAAAAACAGTTGACAGCGGGTTTCCTCTAAAAACAGTGTCAGAATGACCATATGTTTGACGTCCAATAGCCGATGATAAGATAAAAAAATCAATGTGCTCTAGTGGCGTCGTTAAATAAAACAAACTTTACTTTTTTTACTTGTCCTGTGGCTAGTCTAGGTCCAGAATTGTCTTGTTTGGTAAGAATACATTCCAGGAAGACCATGATATTGAACATATATACTTACTTTATATTTTCAGGTGGATTGTTCAGTTATTCTACTGATGACCGATGAACAACTCGAAGCTAACATTCCATTGTATGGGGACAGACTAGCAGTCAAAGACTTTTGCAGGCGCCATAACGGAAATTCGTCAAAAGAGGCAAGGAAAACCGACCTGCTGACTAAAATAAGGAACCGATTGAGACTAAAAAAATCAAAGCTCAACGACAGACAAGGAAGCAGTTCTTCAAGTTCTTATTTGAAAGGAAATACAAATGCAGCAAAATCAACATGACGAATAGAACTTGGCTGGATGCATATTGAAAACGGAAAGACAAGACAAGTAAGAGAGAAAACAGGTGGCGGTACGAGACATCTGACTGTTGCGAAAACGTTATCAATGGAAGGATTGCTGAGTACAGCAAAGACCCTATTCTTTCCAAATGGAAAATCTGTCCGTGGTTCAATGGATGAGTTTGTGGTTACATTAAAGGATTTTAAATGTCATTCAGTCATAGATCACACAACTGTCGAACATGAGTACGAGAGTAGTAAACTGAAAATGTTGCGTTTTTATATGTTCACTGAGAGTTACACACTTGCCAGTATAGATGATGTAGAGACAACCTCTTTGCCTTCTTTAGAGGAGGAGTATCTTGATACATCATTCCCATTATATTTTGAAATGGAAGAAACTGTAGAAATGAAAGAAAATACCATGCTTAACCCGATAGGAGATATTTCTCTTGTCAGCGGAGACTCGGAGGTACATTTTCGAAATACAGATTCTGGTGATTCCAGTGCGAGCAGTTTAGATGCAACACTTCCTTATCAGGAGCCAGAGAAGAGTACATTTGCATTACGTGTCCACAGAAGGCATGCACTGAAAGAGATGATACAGCAGCTTTCCAATCCAGATGTTGTGGATGCTACGACATTTGACGCAACACATGTATTACCAAATGAACAAGAAGAGAAGGGATCAGGAGACGGAGTTTTTCGAGACTGCATTACAGGGTTTTGGACGGAGTTCATCGACCAATGCTGTGTCGGAAACCAAGAGAAGATTCCCGTCATACGACACGATTTCCAGACAAAGGAATGGACTGCTGTAGCAAGAATTGTATTGAAGGGTTACCAATGTCTGAAGTACTTTCTTGCTTTCTTATCTGCACCAGTGATCACAGAGGCAATGTACGGAAAACAGGTATCGTGCTTACTCGATAATTTCATGAAGTATATCACAGATGCAGAAAACAAATTGTTCACAATGGCCTTACAAAACTTCGAAAGTGTCGACCAAGATGACTTAATGGATGCCTTAGACAACCACAACTGCCGATCGTATGTCACAAAGGATACCCTTCCAAAGATTCTAGAAGAAATCGCCCACAAAGAGTTGGTACAAGAACCAAAATTTATCGTAAACTGTTGGGCCGATGTCTTGAAAGACTTAGGTTCCGAGATATCAAGCGATCGTCTGAAAGAAATGTATACGGAGATGGAACCAACTCCAAAGAAGATTCTCAAATTGATGAAGTTTCCCGAGAACATGTCTCTTCCAGAGGCAGAAGTGGCAAACCACGCTAGGAGATTCATTAGAGAGCTAGATAAACCCATACTAAAGAACTTTCTACGCTTTTGCACTGGATCGGATCTTCTCATTGCAGATTTGCACGAAATCACTGTCGAGTTTGTGACTTTGGATGGATTCCAGCGACGTCCGATTGGCAGAACATGCGGACAGGTTCTTCAACCACCCAGAAACTACGAAAGTTTCACCATTTTCAGAAATGAATTCAAAAATGTACTTAGCTCTGACATATGACTGATGGACATTGTTTAATCTTGTTCTTTACATCACCACGGATATTCGACTACACCAGGAACTTATTTTTGTTATATAACTTTATAAACAATTAGTTGTTTTAGTTTCTAGTCATCATATATTTAGACATTGGACGTTTTGCACATATTGTGCTTATTATGAATCGTTATGACTGCAAAATCAGTAGCGTAGTACAGATAGTTTTTGTTTTCATACGTTCGTCGAAGACAGGGGACGTATTATTACACGACATGTGACTTTAAACATTCCGTTGCTTAGTCACAATATCCCCATTTCGCTGGGATGTACATCTGTCATAGATTTGGTCTATTGAAACAGTATTCCGTGACATAGGAATCTGAATAATCATTTCGTTTGAATAAGATCATGCATTTTTATAACCTTTTTATATCTTTGTTTATTGACTTTCAACGTTTAAAGACTAAACGAAATTAAGCATGATGTGAAACAGTGTCATTGCTTGGTAGTTTGTTGATATTTGTGTGTGCTAATAATCATTATTGATTCTCCCAGTATCAACTCATGCGTACGAGTCATGCAGTTAAGGTAGCACAGTCAGCTTTTCCAACCACTCGCCATTTTACACAATGTGTAACTCGAGAACAATAGTACTGGATATTAGCATCAATGTGCGTATGCTACCTTGACGTTCATATGTTCTAGATCTATATGTTTTGCTTCCAGGTATCTCATAACTCAGTGTGTGTTTTTTTTATCTATTGTGTCTCCCCCACCCCAAAAGACTTCCCCTAATTATGTAGGCCTATACGTTTAAACAAAATTTAAATCATACAATCATAACATTTAGTTGATTTAAGCAATATTTATTTTCGTTAATTACAATCGAGGTCGCGTTAAGTGTAATAATTCGGGATTCGTTAACTATCAACATAATGACAATAATTTGTATACTCAGTGAAAATGTCTTATGAAGGTTAACTGTCCTGCAAATTTTAGAACACCGATTTTATGCCGTATCATGTAGATAGATAGCAGGGCCGTAGTTAGGATTTTTTGTTGGGGGGGGGGGGGGGGGGGCAACTAAGTAGATAATAATCTAAAACTCCTTAAACAGTTTTTAAGTTTCTATAATGCTATAGATAGATAGATAGATAGATATAGACAGATATATATATATATATAGATGGAAAGATATAGATAGATATAGCTAGATAGACATATAGATATAGATAGGTAGATAGATATAGATAGGTAGATATAGATAGATAGACACACACACACACACACACACACACACACACACACACACACACACATACACACACACACACACATACATGGTTCGGGTCTCGGTAACGGCATGAGGAAATTTGTGAAGGCAATAAATGATTTTAATATCCCCTGTGCCAGTGCGTCGTTGAATATATGTATAAGTCAAAACCCGACATACATACAGCAGAAATATTCAAAATATAAAGTACATACATACGTGTATATAATTCAACAATGTACCGTTGTACATATCAAATCCAAAAACGCGTTCAAAGGAATTATTAATAACCCCAGGGTTTGGCATTAGGATACAATGCATAACACCAGTTTAAAGATATAGGAGGAAAATGTTGGGGCTGCTACACCGGCAGTTAAGCATTATAAAAACAGACAAACAAAAATCTAGAAAACGTGATAGAATGATTCAACGATTTGAAGTAGAGCACGGAACATTAGAATATTTGACCAACTTGAATATGTTATGGAGGTAAATCCTGATTTCATGTTGTTATACTAATGTGTTTGTCTTACTATATAAATTATATCATAGTCAGATGCATTTTAAATACTTCAGTGTCACTGCAAGAAAAACGATAGACAAATTAGGCAGGTATTCCGTATTCAACCAGGAATGGCCGTTTAATTTGATCTTTCAAACAGCTACAGTATCATATGCTGTGAATACGTTCACATCATACATTTTTAAGAACACCATCTCTGATATATCTGCCAATTTTCACGAACAAGAAAACAAAAGGTCATATTCCTGTTATTAGATAGGAATATTAGGTACGGCGTCCTATCGAGTGAAGTAATCATGCTTTTCACACAATGCTTTTTAGAAAACAACAATCAAGGTCACAAAGGTAAAACTCTTTATCGCTTTTCTGTTTAAATCTTTATGACATTACAAAACAAAGTTTTTTAGAATTGACTAAGAAACAAGTGACCAGGTTTCAAGGTCATAAATGTCAACTGATTAATCTCTTCCGTCATTAGTAAACATCTTGTTGTGGCATTATGAAGCAATGTTTTAAGGTCAAAAGTCATACTCGTACTGCGGCAACGTTTCTCAGAAACACATAACACGTAAGCAAGTTTTAATGTCCAAGCGTCCAGGTCAAGATATTGTCTGGTGAAAATATGTGGGGAAAAGTTTCAAGGTCAATGTTATAAAAGTCAAACTATGTATACTCATGCTGGCAAATAATTATTATTTGAATATTTCTCATAATTTAACACTGAGCTACGTCCCGTCCACACAGGGTTATTAGAGGATGCTTGTATTGGGTTCTGCTTGAACATAATAAATAAATAAATAAACAAATAAATAAATAAATAAAAAAATAAAAAACAAATAAATAAATAAATAAACTAATTTAAAAAATAATAATAAAAAAAAAAAAATTCTACCACATGAGATACGAACGACGCACCTTTCACGCTCAAGTCGACTACGCTAACGACTGAGCTACCGAGACATTGGCAAAGTCTGTTATTTAAACCATATATATGAGTGGGTGTGTGTGCGCTCGCGGGATGAAGCGACGAAATAGGTCAGTTCATAATAATCTTGTGAATGCGCTATCAGATAGTGTAGAACGAGAATTCCTTTTTTCATCTATTTCAATCATTTCGTCTTTCTGCCAGACTTTGAGAACGTAACTTCTAGAAGTTCCGTAGAGTATTTTATTTAGAGACTGACAACACAAGATACCATCACTTGCCGGATGTCAACAGTGATAACCATTCATCATTCAGCGCGCTAAAATTAAATACACTACCTCGCGTCGGGCAGTCCTTAGAAGTGGTAGGTTAACGACACCACTAGAGCATCTCGATTTATTAATCATCGGCTATTGGATGTGAAACATACTTCTGACAGTTTTAGAGAGGAAACCCGCTGCACTTTCCCATTAGTAGCAATTTGGGATCCTACACCATCCCTGTCAAGGCTAGGCGACGAGTCACACACCAAGTACGTCAAGGCTATGACTTACACCAAGGTCGCACACCTGCCCAGGTATACCAGTCACTGCCTTCTAAGTCGGTCAATGCTAAACAAATCGGTCAGGGCCAGTCCAAGGACATCAGTACCAACCTAAGTCGGTCAGGGACACGGGCGAGCGTTCACCCTAGTAGAACACACCACTATGACTCACACCAAGGCCAGACACCAAGGTCAAGATCACGGAAAGTAGGTCATGGGGGTGGATAGGCCCTTATACTACTTATGTCCAGTTCTTCTGTTTCAACAAGGTACTTGAAGTCGAGTGTTCCATATAATTCGGGTAGGTTGTAAAGTGTGACAGGTCGCCCTCCATAACCTCTACTCCCAGCATTTATACGGATTCTATGTGTATTCCATTCATTCACAAGATCTGTAATCTCCTGGTAAAGAAATAAAAGTGGCATACTACTTGCATAGAAAAATACATTTGAAAAAACGTGACAAGTTCATAAGAAAACAAGAGAATACCGAAGTGTCAATAAAACCGTAATTCAAACTCAAAATCGATGAAACTAGCACAAAATATGAACAAAGGAAGATTTACACGGTGACCCTTGAAAAAGTACAAGGAGAATAAAACCAGGTGTGCATCAGTAATGAGAATTTGCTTAATGTTGTTGAATACATAATGTGAGAATAATAAAGGCCTCGGTTAAATATTGTATATGTTTATACCGACTATGCATGAGTATGGTAGTCTATATATGATATTCCATGGTTTGTCATTTTATATCGTTTATATAAATTTCATGAGTGGGGCAGAACAGTTTGATATACACATCATGAGGTGAGATATATACTTACGCCGTTATTATGCAAGAAATTGAGGATATTATATGTATTACAGTACACATTCTTTCGGCATTTAAATATCAGAATTGGATTATAATAATACCATTCCAAAAACTCGCGGACTCGGCGTCAAAAGTCAAAACATTTCGCCAAAATGGCCGAAGTATTGTGACGTCATTATTATTAGTCCCCAGATGCAGTAAAATATAAAGGATATTATATGAGTGTCTAAATTATCATATTTCACGAGCGAGACCGAGTGAAATGTTATAATTAAGACACGAGTGTCGTAAACAACGTCTGTAATGGACACGAATTTAATATTATATTTATTACCGTTAAATTGTCCTGCAAAATTTGAAATAAACATTCCAGTCAACGTTAACAAACTAACAACATTGCATTGCCTACTCAACGATATGACGTCATACATGAGCAGATCTGACGTCACTGCAACCACTGGCAGAAAAAAAAAAAACGTCCAACCAGAAAGAGACGTACTCTCGTGACAGCCAATCATTAAACGACACTGATACAAGAGAACATACGATAAATATTTTCCAAGGTGGGAAAATACGATAAATATGACTCCCGATAATTTTAACCAGGAAGGTATGACGTCATATCTATTTACGTCTCTCTTATTACAGGTATAAAAATAACATACTAGTAGTAGTTGTACCAAAATCCTGATATTTCGCTGGTAAAATGTAATAAATGATATGTTCTATATTATTCGCTATTATGCAAACAAACTTTACTAAACAAATTCATCTTTTCATGGAAGTAACATTGTCCTGTAATTAATATGATTACAGACAAATTGAACACGGCTTGTTTTAAAACGCGTTAGGATTTGTGAAACTTTAAAAGATTGCGTTTATACTGGTGACAAATTAATCGGGATAACGGAATCCGGATTACAGACTGTACATTTAAAATGGATCAAAACTACTCCAGCTTCCTTGGCGTTTACACTGGTAGCAATACCATTAAGGAATCCCGATTAGTTTGGTCCCGATGTAAAAGTGGTAATAGTATTATGAAACAGCCTACAGCATACCTTTATCAGAGGCAAAAAGCAAAACTGGATTAGGCTTTTGTTGAGATGGTCACCGGAAAACAGTCCGTCTGTCTTGATGTCTTCAAACACGGACATCCAGAACTGAGCGTTCTTTCTCCGCAGAATACACCACCATGCTTCTATGCACTGATTGTGCTGACTCGTGCCATAGACGAACCTGCCGTCTCCCCCTGCGAAGACACTCTGCATGTCAGCTACAAGACTGTTTTCTGTCCCCATGTCACCTCGAAGTAAAGTTGGTATACCACCAGTATCCAATACAGCTTGTGCGAAATACCCACCGATTACATTTGGGTCATTGCTTGTTTTATTTACTTCCATCCAAATGATATGACGAGAAAACCCGTCGATACATCCATTTATGCATATTCCATATGGCTTTAGCTTATCATAAGAATCCAAATGCCATACGAAGTTCGGTCCTCTTGATATATATTCTCTTCTCTTAAGCTTCCTTTTCTTTCGTAGGGATACACCATGAGGGTCCAGTATTTGTAGAAGAATTCCAACGAGTTCCTTCTTAATGACAAACCCAGACTGAACACATTTCGGGTGCATCCATCTGTAACCATGAAGTTGACTCGATGTCCTCAGCTCATTTTTAAGAAAATCGGCTACACCAGCTATATCCGAATAATGTTTACGCCTATACAGTCCCATTCCGTTCAGACACCTTTTTAAATGACCCATGGACATACGTATGCCATGCTTTGCTGAAAGAAAGTGCAATATTTCAGCATAAGCCATGCCAAACATAAAATATGCCTGAATAAGATGTGTTTTCTGAGTCTCCATGTTGTTTATTCCAGCCGTATGCGCACGCATGTTAATATCTCGTGCGCACGAGATAATTAACTCATGCGCACGAAATAATTAACTCGTGGGCACGAGATAATTAACCTGTGCGCACGAGATATTAACTCGTGGGCACGAGATATTAACTCGTGGCTCCGTACATCATAAGCCATGATTAACTTGTGCGCACGAGATATTAACTCGTGGGCACGAGATATTAACTCGTGCGCACGAGATAAAAAAAATATATCAGCATGTCCCCAAAGGGGCTCCGTACAAAACAACCACAAAACGTGCAATAGGTATCTGGTTACGTTCCGGTCCGGTCCGCGTTTTACCAACACCCCCAACTTCACAGAGGTGGAAAAAAGCCCGGCAAAATTTACTAGAAAGGAAAAAAGGCAAACACCCGTATTTGAGCATCTATTCTCCGATTCGGGTTGCGCGCGCATCCCGACAAACCGCATGGTGGCAGGCCGCAGTTACCATGACGACTACGGGACTGGTAGCCCGAGTACTCTGACTGTAAGAGAGCTAGACGGACATTTGGACATAAATACGCTCTCATTACAGTCAGAGACCAACCTATGGCAATTCCTGACTACCAAACGGTAGGCAAAGATTCCCGCTCTAATACCACAACAATCCTATGTTTGACGTCAAATACCTTTACATCGATCATTTTCGAGTTAACTGATACAAAAAAATCAATATATTAATCACTAATACACATACTACAGAAAGAAACCCGACAGCACCCACATTCAGCTACGCTTCGTGACACTCCGTCGCAACAATTACAAAGCTCGGCGATCTATTTCGAGACTGGGCGATTCCGCCTTGTGCAGCAGTTACAGGGGCCGTCTCATAAGAGGAGGCAGTACGTAGCACATACTTTTGCCGTATCCTGTCGATAACACCCCAAATGTATCCTTCAAATTCAAAATGGAATCAATAATGTGTAATTGTTTTGGTTTAATGACGTAATTAAATCCAAATTCATCCAAAACGGCATTAGCCAACTCTTCCATGTTGTAACGTCGCTTGGTATGAGACGGCCCCTGTAACTGCTGCACAAGGTGGAATCGCCCAGTGGCGATCACGTGATCTACGTCTCGAAATAGATCGCCGAACATAGGATTGTTGTGGTATTAGAGCGGGAATCTTTGCCTACCGTTTGGTAGTCAGGAATTGCCAAAAATATACATTACATAGGTTGGTCTCTGACTGTAATGAGAGCGTATTTATGTCCAAATGTCCGTCTAGCTCTCTTACAGTCAGAGTACTCGGGCTACGGGACTGGGTGAAAACAAACCGTTATTTGTATGGGAGTTATTGGAAACACTAGAGGAATATCGTTAATAGAGGTATTTCACATTCCTATTGCGCATGCGCGCGAAGAGTAACGTCCCTTGACAAAATAGACTGAAACTAGTCTATTTACAAATTGGGGGGCGTGACAGACAGGTTGTTATGGGCGACTTGAGTAGCTTCGTAGGAGACTTTTAAACTTTGACAACTAACATGTACATATTTCGAATTAGATGGTATAATGGCCGTAGAAAACGGTCCGCTGAAATTTACAGCAGAATGGTTCAAATTAAAAAGCAGTGCAACAACTTGGACAAAGTCTCTGCGACTTGTATCCGAGGGTTTTGATAACGCCAGATTAAAAGACTATCTCGTAAAATGTATAAACAAAACATTTGACAGATTCCATAGGTTATGGCATCGACAGGTTATGGCATCGATCGATATATATATTTGAGAGAGAGAGAGAGAGAGAGAGAGAGAGAGAGAGAGAGAGAGAGAGAGAGAGAGAGAGAGAGAGAGAGAGAGTACAGGTTGCCAATATATAACTACATACACACACACACATATATATATAGTCACAAGTTTGTTTTCTTTTTCCAACCTGTCTTAAGCGGCCACACAAGGGAGTAGATAAACGTGGCCGCTTAAGACAGGTTGCCGCTGAGTACAGGTTGCCATATATAGTCTTTAAAACATTTGTTGTTGTTTCTTGTTTTACCGTCTGTACTGCTAATTAACGGATGTGTGCTTCATAGTTGACTATAAATCAACTTTTGACATGTTGTCTCCTTCAAAAATAATGCAAATAGAATATATTAAATTAACCGTTTTCCACAAGTTTGTTTTCTTTTTCCATTTAATTATTTAATTCCGACTTCATGCGATGTATTGTTATAGTAAGTGAATCTACAAATGTCAAGCGTAGCCTGCCCAGAGGCAATTAGATGCATGTCAGATTCATACTTCCTTAATTGATACACAGTGGAGATGTCGGGACTGAATGGGTACTATTATTCCTGAAGGTGTGAAGATCGGTTATTTGCTGCACCTATCGCTGTTGTTAAAATATCCCTTTTATATAAGAGTAAAACTTTACTGTGTATAGTGAACGTTTATGCGGCAAACTGCCGCTTAATGCAGGTATTTTAGCGATTTGGGATCAGATTTAGGTGGCCGCTGGCCGCGTTAGACAGGTGACCGCTTATTACAGGTGCATTTACATTTGATAAATCGTTTGGGAGGAAAAAAAGTGGCCGCTTAAGGCAAGTGACCGCTGAATACAGGTGGCCGCTAGGACAGAGTGAATTTGACTGTGCAACATTTGGTAATATCGGATATATATATCAATATGTTATGTGGTTTTGCGTTTCTTCTTTTGAAGAGTATATATATATATATATATATATATATATATATATCGTTAAAAAGTGTATGTTTTTCTCTACATGACAGGCTTGTTTCGTGAGAGAGTTGAATTATTGCTCTCACTCATCAGATGTAGATTTAATTACACCGTCAACGGAAAGCTGATGACGTAATGGACTCTGTGACGTCGAGGTTACGTCACTATGCAGGTCTATAATAGGTGATGTGTGGTATGCGCACAGAAGGTATTTGCGTCTGTGTCGACATGCTGATACGAGTTCATTCTTGGAGTTTAGTGTGCTGGTTTCAGGTTTATACATTATGAACAGTTTTTCCTTCAGGCAGAGGTTACATCTTTTGCTCGCTGGAGAGTATGATTTTGCTTTGGATAACATTTTCCACTTAATGGTGTATGGGGTGAATCTATCCTTCAGTGTCCAAATGTACTGACTTAGCGCTGTTGCGTTCTTCTGTGTTGCGTTTTGAAAACTGCTCGTGTGCGCAGTATATCTCGTCTTAAATGTGTTCTCGGTCAAACCAACGTATGTTTCTTGCTTTTTGTTATCGAGTGTATTAACGGTAGCTTGATATATTACTCCTTTCTGCAAGCATTTGCCCTCAAGTGGACATTCAGCTCTTCGTCTACAGTTGCATTCTCTGGGGGGAACGGTGTCTTTGTCTCTGTGTTGTTGAAGTAGAGTTTTGTTATGCGCTGAAATTATTTTCCCAACATTAGGCATGCAGCTATAGCTAATTTTAACGGTGTTTCGATTTATAATTTTGTGGAGAGGGTTGCTTTTGGGAAAGCACTCATCGAGTAATCTGAGGAACTGGTGACCTACGTTGGTTTTCACGTTGGAGCTATATGGTGGGTTGTACCAGGTGATGTTTCTATTGCGGTTGTTTCTGCGTCTGTTGTTTTCTGCTGTTGGGGTGTATTTGAGGTTATAGTTATATCCGCTCTTGAGTAAGGCTTCCTTATATGGGCGTTTCGCTTCTTCAAAGATGCACTCATTCGAAGATATATCAGAAAGCCTTTTATTTATTGTTTTTGGTATACTGCGGATGATATTTGGAGGGTGGTTGCTCTTGTTGTGGATGTATAAAGGTGTGTTGTTTGGTTTCATATAGGGTTTGACTGAGCTCTTTTCAAGATCTAGAGTTACGTCTAAGTAATCTACAGATTTTTTGTTGGCGACTATGGTGATCTTGAGTTTATGGTTTGCAAATATTCTGCAAATATCTTTTTTGATTATCTCTATGGTTCTCGGTGACTCATTGAATGCAGCTAGGCCATCGTCGCGATATAGTCCTATATTGTTGCCGTATTTGGCTTGTAGTTCTGAAAGAAGAAAGAGCCCGACTATTTCGCAAATTTCTGCTCCATCGTAACTACCCATAGTTACATCAAACCGTGATTGTTTGCCTCTTTTGCACCATGCCTTGCTGTTGTTAAATAGCAGTGAATTTCTTGCTTGTAATATTATTTCCATCTCATCGCTAGAAATATCATCGAATTTGGATGCGAACTGTAGGGCTTGTTTCACGAGATTTTCTGTTATGGACGGATAAAAATCGCATATGTCGAAACATATGAAAGAATAGTTGGATTTATTGGATATTGCTTTAAACCACTTAATCACGTCTGACGTGTTCCTCCACTGGTTTGTTCTGGTTGTGTTCAGAATCTTTCTGTTGATTCTCTCTAAGATTTTTTTGCTTATTATGCCAATTTCCGGTTTAGATGGGTTTATTAGTCTACAGGTGGGTTTATTGGAGAAGTTTGGTTTGTGGTCTTTTAACGTAATAAATGCTTCACTTTTTGCTGTTGTATCTATGCGGTCTGCTAGATTTAGTTTTTCTGCAATGTGTTTTGTCTTTAGTGGTTATCTCTTGTTCTGAGTTCTGTGGCGCTGTTTTATATGCTTTGGTTGTGTTGCTATCTAGTAGTCTGTTGTAAGTGGTGGTGTCTAGCTTGTAAAAGTTTGTGGTTTTATCGGCAGGTACGAGTAGTTTCTTGTCATGTTTTATAGTGTTTATGTCCTTAGCGAGTTTTCGCTGTAGTTGGTTGCTTGATGTGTTGTTAAATTGTAGATTTTTAGCTAGTCTTACCATTTTTTCTTCGAAGTTCTTGAGTTCTGGTATAGAAGGAGGGGATTTGTTGGTGTTAAATCCGTATGTTTCTTTCTGTTGTGTTGCAACTTCGGGATTGAGGAAGAAGAAAGATCTCCATCTTAATCTCCTTAGGAATGACTCGGTCTTTTCTAAGAACCATTTTCTGTAGTCATCAGGTTTCGCGATCGGTATATTTTGGTAGAGTATCCAAAGTTTACACATTCCATGGCGGCTTTCAGAGTGCTCAACAATATAAGGAGCTTTGTAATAGTAGTCGTTTTCGAGTTGAAAGACGCTATTTTATAGAGTGCTCAACCGTGTGGGAGCCAGATATATCGTTAAAAAGTGTATGTTTTTCTCTACATGACAGGCTTGTTTCGTGAGAGAGTTGAATTATTGCTCTCACTCATCAGATGTAGATTTAATTACACCGTCAACGGAAAGCTGATGACGTAATGGACTCTGTGACGTCGAGGTTACGTCACTATGCAGGTCTATAATAGGTGATGTGTGGTATGCGCACAGAAGGTATTTGCGTCTGTGTCGACATGCTGATACGAGTTCATTCTTGGAGTTTAGTGTGCTGGTTTCAGGTTTATATATATATCAGGTGTTTTGTTGCATTTTTCTTAGTGTCTATCTAATTGGGAAAAGTTAAAAAAAGAAGAGAGATTTTTATGCTGTTACATGTATATCCATAAAGTGGGAATTTAAAAAAGGGGGATTTGGGGGGGGGGGGGGGTTGAAGGTAGGTGCCGTTCTGTTTACCCATACACACGTTTTTATACAGTGTCAACATGAACGCATTGAGTATTATACAAAATATATTTATTTTCTTTACTGTTAATGTGTTTTCCACCATATCTAAGTATATAAAATACTAGACGGACCTGTGTAGGAACGTCCTGTACAGAGCCGTCATCACTCTATATATATTTATATATCATTATTATTATTATTATTTAAGGAGTGTCTGTTATTTCTTTTACGTTCATCGGGGTATGAACAAAATAAATCATCCGTAAATTTTGTGAATCGGCGAAGCCGTTCTCATATAAATTTGCGGATGATTTTTTTGTTCATACCTAGATGAACGTAAAGTAATAACAGACAATACTTATAATTAAATTTGAAACATACTGAGTAATAATAACATTAAAAGTTCATATATATATATATATATATATATATATATATATATATATATATATATATATATATATATATATTCTGTTGAGTATTGTCCGAAATATACATATATTTTCTGTATATACAAAATAGATATTTATTTTATTTTATTTACTGTTTACTACCATATCTAAGTAGAGAATACTAAACCGCCCTGTATAGGAACGTTCTGTACAGAGCTGTTCTGACTACATATATTTTTTATATATTTACACACGCACACGTTATATATTTTATTGAGTATAATCCGAAATATACATATATTGTCTTTATATACAAAATATATATTTATTTTCTTTACTGTTAATGTGTTTTCCACCATATCTAAGTATACTAGACCGCCCTGTGTAGGAACGTCCTGTACAGAACCGGTAAGGTTTTGGTCCCTTATGCGTTCACTGGCTTCCCTCCTACAAAATGTGCCGAACAAACCCTCGTACTTAGAGTAACATTAAAATCGTTTTCTACGTGAAACGATTACCCACAATCGTTTCCGATATCCATTGGCTGGATATCGATGGAAGGATAACGAATTTCCCGGACATATGCGGTTGGAACAGTTAATAATTGAACAATGGTCGTGGCCTCCCATTGCTTTTGCCCCCCAATTTGCAGATAGGTCTATTTTGGCGAGATCTCGCGAAATCTCGCGGTTTGCGTCCTCGAGTAACTCCGCAACGGGCACATGCGCAGTGGAATGAGAAATACCTCTATTACGGGACTTCTGTCCGCGCAAATCGAAAATACCGAAAACTTGAGCAGCCTTTGGCAATACACATCATGTTATGATGATAGACAGCAACTTAAAAGTTTTAATTTTCCCATAGATGAGGTTAAAAAATGTCTGTAGGCCAATGCATGCAAAGGACAAGGGGGGAAACCATGGGTGCAACGATCCAAATTTACCTACCTCTGTTGTCAACAGTTCATATCAGTGACTGAGTGAGGATGTAGGAGTGTAAATAAAACAAACAGACATTTGACATGCTGGTGTGAATATGAAAATAGATTTGTAAGAAATCGGTGATTACTTGTCGGTGGCACATTTGACTTAACATAGGCCTATAGTCCGTCATCACATCCTCCTGTTTTGTAAATAAATTCAATTTGGTTTAAGAAGAAAAGTAAAAGTATTTTGGAAATAACAAAACAAAACAAAACCTATTTTTGTGTGCAATTGTGTGAAATAAATGATTTGTAGTAAATTTCATAGTAATAATAAATTTAAAAAAAACACACCCAAAAACAACAAAAAACGTTCGCTGTGGGAAGGGCTATATATTTAAAAAAAAAAAAAAAAATTACAAATATATTTTGTGCATTTTTGTAAATAAAATGTGATTATATATTTTGTACATTTTTAAAAATAATTTGTGGTATTGAATTTTTTTATTTTTTTTTTATGCGTTTAGATGATTATGTAAAATACTAATCAGTTTATTGATAGCTAAATACAAACGTACGCTTGGAAAATATCCCAATAGTTTTATTTAGTCTACCTAAGCATTTGCAAAACATTGATAATTTTCAGAACAATATAAAAGCCATAGGTCTATAATTGTCAGCATATTAATACAGAATCGGTTAAAATATGGTGCTTAAATTTCATGCTTATTGTAATGTAGTAAATATATAGCTTAAAGTCGTTGGTATTAACTTAACCCAGCCATACAGGTGCAGTGTGCTGTCACAATATAGACAAACAGATACTTTATTAACAGGTAATTTCTTAACGTCTCACCTAATGTACATCACATATTTACTAAATAAAACAAATATAAAAGTACATAAGCCATTCCTTATGGGATTATGAAAGACAGTATAGTTAAATAATAGAAGTATGTAAGATTAAAATAATAATACTGTTGTGTCTCTACGATGTTGTATAATATTTTTAAAAAACCCAGGTTTTGGCTGTTACAAATGCAAGGTTAGGCTCTGACATTAAAATACATAACTTCTCTAAATTAGGTAAAACAAACAAAATTTACAAACATAACTTAGCATGTTGGAACAAATTAAAACGAAGATCCTCATAAAAACGGACAGTTTATAAAAAAAGGCAATACTATATCTAGTTTTCTCGTCCTCCACTGTAACCCTGGGACGATGTGGGGGCATCCTTTAACTTTTGTAATGGCATTACTTCAGCTGTGAAGATGATAACGTCAGAATTGTGGGTTTCGTAATTTAAAAGTGCATGCCCGTGGGAACGGTATCTGGAGTGTGTCTGTGTAGGGGGCACTCTCTCTTGGGGTTCCCTTCCTCTAGTGAGTGTGTGTGTGGGTGGAGGGGTGTGTGTGTGTGTGTGTGTGTGTGTGTGTGTGTGTGTGGAGATGCGTTACTTATATATATTTTACCTTTTTAATATATATATTTTCACACACACACAGTGACACACACACACACACACACACACACACACACACACAAACTGGTTGTACGCTTCGAGTGACTTGCGATTTGTCATGGTTTCCCTACTACTTAACTCCTCAGGAATATTTGTCAGATATTCATATATATCACACTCAAATTTAGGCCACGAGGAATGGTCATTAATCTATAAATGCTAGGTCAGTTTATAATAGACATTCACGCAAAGCACATGCCGACAGCACAAGAGAAGGAACCAAAGCAGGGGCAGCGGACATTTAAAAAATAACAACGAAAAAAGAATATACCCACATTTTCTGTCCAATCCATACTTTAAAAAAAGAAGACAAAACCCAAAATCCAAAACCCAAACTGCGTCGCCGCATCAATTTTGCAACTTCGGTTTGACCAGAAACCGGTTATATATTTATTCACGGATTTATCCAGGGTTTTTTTTTTTTTTTTTTTTTTTGCCAGTGTTCAATGTCTGATGGGATTAGGAAACTTAGCGCTAGTAAATCATATCTGAGATTTTGTTCAGGCCACTGAATGATGCAGTACACCACTGTTAAATTTATTTATTACAACAGCAGGGTTTCTGCCAGAGTGAAACGGGTACCTGGTGCCATACCCAAATTGTTTTGCAGATTATTTTTTTAACGTTAACTTTTTGACATAATTAATTACTCTTATCATTACTGTATGGTTTTCTTAACCCTAACTCTAAACTTAACTCATTTTCTTTCTGAAAAAGCCCCCCCCCCCAATATCCCCTGTTGACTGTCGCTGCATTCAATTCCATAGCGCCATACCCAAACATTTCAAATAATTTCTGGCAGAAACACTGAACAGACATAACTAATTAAATATGTATATAGGCCCCTATATTGGGACTTTTTAACATAGAAATTGGGACTTTTCAGTGTCACTTTCTTTAGGGGAGGGGCCTATGTTCGGACCCACACAACGTCTGGATAAATACCTGTTATTATTATTTTATTCTCCTTTTTTTTTTCTTCTTCTTCTTTTTTTTTTTGGGGGGGGAGGGGGTGCTTATAGCAACTTTCGATGTTTTGATTGGCAGCAGATAGACACTTGGGACTATTGACTAAAACAAAACATCGGAAGTACACGAATGCAATAACATGCATATGCGTATGTTTATATTCTCGGAACCGGCGTGACGTCACACGGCCTAGTTACCGATCATCCGGGTCTTTGGGGGTGAAGCAAAGCCTTAGTGATTACTAGTTTACATAGAATAAAGTTATCATATTAACTTTTTACATGCCTTACATATTGTCATTTATTTTCTGTAGCTAACACATAGTTGCAATACGTCTTATGTGTATTATAACAGCTTGGGTTGCCATATAAGAGAAACGAACAACGGGAATCTGAATTAGTATAATCTATATTTAGTACCGATGTGTTTCCGTGTACTTTGAATGTCGAGGGGACAGGGCAGGTTGGGCAGAATATAATTTTTGTTGATGCAATTTTCAGGTAATGTTAATTATAAATTTTAACAATTTTGAAATGATAAGATATTATTAATATAATAATTATGATGTGGGCTACAAAATATATAATTTGTATTTATAATACAATTTGTATGCATGATAAAGTTAATTATTTTTATGATTTAATAATTATTTTATTTCCAAATAATATGTAATAATTAAACAATGGCAAAGTTGTTACTTTACAAGTTCAAAATTACAATAGTATTATTGTCATATCGTATTATATAGATGTATTGGCAGCAGTATAATGTTCCACTGAATACATTCTTTTATTCTTAAAACAAAATACAGTTTCTTGAAATAATGAAATGCTTTTGTTTTTACCGGTTGAATGCAGGCAACAAAAAATAGCAATAATAAAATATAGCCATCCTCAGACCTTGACATCTAGGGGGAGCAGTATCTCTCTCTACTTACCCATCACACCTGAGATTAGTTTCAAGGAGAACAATATATAGTTTCCTTTGGCATGTGAATTTATATACATGTAGTATCAATATGGTAATATTTTAAATTGCCCCCCATTAACTACATTAGGGAGCAAATTATCAGTTCCCTGTTATTTTCATGTCGAGGTCTACAACCTAATAAAACATAAGTGTTACCTCGTCGAACAAACATGCAAATGTTTTAATAATAGGGTTTAACCTGGTATATTTAGTAATAAAACACAAAAACTTACCTGAGTAAATAATGGTTAATATATATATATATATATATATATATATATATATATATATATATATAATATTGGTGTTGTTTTATATCTAGTCACAGATATTGCAGATATTTTCTTGTTCAGTCTTGTGCTGTATTGGAATTGTTATTGCAGTTCAATTTAAGTAATATCTACAAAACTAATTTTTAATGGTATACAGCTGGAGAAAGGAGGCAAATATGGTTGTTAATAAACTGATCTATATTGGTATGCCTTCTACTAGACTACACATATTTAACCTAAGTTGCTTTTAACCCGGGTTAAATTACCTCATGTAGATGCACGTATGTAGCATATTCAAGGAAAATATATGAATGAGATAGTTAAATGCTATATTCTCCATGTCAAACAGTGTTTTCAAAATGGAAAACAAATATCAGATATGGCAGTTGACCATTCATTTTATTGCAGGTAATTTCTAAAGCAGATTACACACACACACACTGAACTGTAGAATACCATGAAACTACATATATATGTAAAAAGGTAAGTCCTCTAACTTGAACAAGTAAAATTTACAAATGTACCACAACCACCAAATTACATTGATCCACAATAGAATAGATTTTTTATGTATTTTTAGATTTATGTATATGTATGTGTAGTGTTTTCCCTAGCTTGTTTTAGCACGGTGCAGCACCATGCCTCAATAGCCTAGCACCATCTTGCCTTAATCAGCACCATGCTGCTCTGAGATTAAATAAGCCTTTTTCACTAATTAATTCTAAAACTGCCTTTATAAAACACCCAAAAAGGTATTATTAATTAATAAAATATACCTTTTACATCTTTTGCCATTCATTTATTAAAGCAAGCACATAAATTACATTAATGTTTATTTCAATTAATTTTTGTGTATTTTTAATGAAAAAAAGTGCCCCAAAAATGGTGAAAATGCCCCAAAAGTATTTGGTCTACAATGCCTTGACAAATTTCTAGGGAAATCACTAATGTGTGTGTGTGTGTGTGTATATATGTATGTATGTATGTATGTATATATATATATTGTATGTATGTATATGTATACATACATGTATATAGATATATATACACACACACACACATATACATATATATATACACACACACATTAGTGATTTCCCTAGAAATTTGGCATATATATATATATATATATATATATATATATATATATATATACTGAAACAAATGCACACACATTATTTACCCTCTGCACCAAAGTAAATACTAAACACACGGGGGGGGGGGGGGGGGACGACCTATATTTTCTCACTGCAGGCCTGCTACAGACACATTTGTAAAAAAAAAGAAAAAAAAAGTTTAAACAAGAATTTAGGCCTATATTATAATTATTATATGTGTGTAATTTAGCAGTATAAACTTATTTTAAAATTAAAAAAAAAAAATAATAATAAGATGTAGTAGCTGTGGTATGGCAAAATAAATACAAGTATAGATAATATCCAAGCAACTAAGATTAAATGAAAAATAAAGACCACACAAATTTAATGATAAAGGAATATACTCTTTATTCAAGAACTGGATGCATCGTTTTGTTGGGGGGGGGGGGGGGGGGGGGGGGGGGGGTTCATGGAAGACGATGGAATTGTGTATTTTATTTACAGTATAATGTGGGATTTTTATCACTGCACATGCTTTAACCATTTTGTTTGCTAAATTAATCTTTGTTGGTGTCAACAAGCAACAACATTAAAGTCAACGTAGTCACATTCAGTGAGGGAAGCCATGGAATTCCATCAGGTTTGTCGTTTTAATGACCCTACCCACAAACGGCGCCTAGTCTCTTCTTTTGGAAATTTGTAACACGATATTTTTTTTAACATCATGTTATGGTTTATGCAGCCAACTGCACAACATGTGTTAGGCATGGTGACCGTTAACTGTTGTAAATGATCGACCAAAGTTGCCTCATTTCACTATCAAACCATACGTAACTAAGGAGAAGCTTCACCGCGTCACGTGATAAACAATGGCGGCCAGGGGTCGAAGTACCCGTATGTTCGGTTCCGAGAATGGCAAGTAAGGCTCACTATACAGATCACTTCCGGGTGAGAGTTCATTCATCATTCCACTATAGTTCCTAATTGTGACACATGTTATGGTTCACATATTCACTTCTAGGAAATGGCGAAGAATTAAAACAATATGTATGTTTAATGGTAAGCCTTCTGGCTGTATTTTGCCCATGTTATTTTGTAATATTGTGCATCGACCTTTTGGGACATGACAGCCGGAGTGAATCGGTTAATGAACCACCTGTTCGGACCGGTACTACAGCCAGATGCAGTCTCAATTTTGGAGTGAAAATAAATGCTTATATAATGTATGTTCGCAATGGTGTATGTTGTTTGTGCCAACGAGAACCCGTTCTATGGGCAATCTTCGCTTGAAGTTGGGCAGTTTAACATGGGTTTCAATGGCAGATGACATCTGTGTAGTGAGACCTTAGTAAAATTAACAAAAACTATTTTATTTCGCAACATATCATGTTCATGTGTAGTTATAGTATAACGAGAGGACTGACAGAATCCAAAATAGAAGTGCTGTGCTTCTCAATGGACAAAAATGTCTAACACTGATGGGCGATTCAGTGTAAATGAGCCATTTGTTTTCATCCAGTTCACTGGTTGCTAGGCATGCTAGGGTGAAGGTCGGCGGATGTGACGTGCAACACGAATCGGAGAATAGGTTTCATTTTAAATTATAAAACTGTTTGAAAGTTATCAAAGTACTAATTTTGCTTTGAAAAATATAGGCCTAAAGCATTTTCAAATTATTGTCAGAGTTTCTGCTAAAAGGTAAAACGGTTATAAATGCCTTATGGAGCCAAATGTTTTTGCAGACTTTATTTTTTAGAAGTTAAGCTTTTGACAAAATTAATTACTCTTATTAGGCCTATTACTGTATGATTTTCTTAGCCCTAACCCTAAACTTAACCCATTTTCTTTCTGGGGGACTGGTTGCATTCAATTCCATAGCGCCATACCCAAAAATTTCTTTCTGGCAGAAAAACTGATAGTGATAGTCTGTCCCATCCTCTAATGCATAACTAAAGGGTCATTCCACGCCAAAACAACCAAATTCCAGAAATCTTCCTGGGTGACCATCGCCGATTTTGATGAAGTTTCACACATTTGTGCGTCTATATAAATTATGGATGCATGCAAACTTTTAAGTCCAAATGCCAAGTAGTTTTGAAATTATGACTGGTCAAATGCAGGGTGCGTTGACCCATTTTTTGCACTCGCGACTGTCAAGTGATTTCGGGCGATTTGTGGATGCTAGCACCTTTTTTAATAGGATTATATGAGAGACTTTCTGACAGTTGGTGCTCGTGCACTATACACCATTCCGGTTTCTAAATTTGTATTGTCGTAATGCACCGATCGGTATATCCACTCATATCCGACCTAATTGTGATCATGTATGTGACTGAAGTGCAGAACGGCTAAAAATAAAAGTAAATAATAAAAATCGACGAAATTCCGCATTGGTGGTTAAAAAAAAGAAAGGAAGAATAAAAAAGAACAAAATAATGTTCAGTCAAATTGTGGGTTTACCCCAACCATGTAGGCTACTCCCTACCGTTCAAGATTACAACTTTCTATCATATATCCACCATGCCAAAACCATTAAATGTGTACATATTTGACTGATAATACTTCAGTGTTTGGAATAAAAAAAAACCTGGTAACAGCATTTAATAAAATTTTAATTAAAACGCCACGTTCTATTCTTCTCTGCTTACTTCCGGGTTCTATTCATTGTTTGTTATCATGATTTAATATGAAAAGAAAGAAATGTTTTATTTAACGATGCACTCAACACATTTTTTTATGGTTATATGGCACCAGACGTATCGTTAAGGACAATACAGATATTGAGAGAGGAAACCTGCTGTCGCCACTTCATGGGCTACTCTTTTCGATTAGCAGCAAGGGATCTTTTACCGCATCCGTGTCTAAAATGAACATGTGCGAGTTTTGTAGTCGATGCAGTCTTGAATTCGGAACATAACCGCCAGATTCCTCACACATTTTAATAGAATGGTAGTTTAATTTACCAACGTCACGTCAGAATGAAAACTGCGAAATTGACCATTCTCAGTAATAATATATCGATTGGCAGTGGTCGCAGGTTTTTGTAAAACGGTACATGCGTTCATCAAGAGTTAAATTTAGGCAAGGTGTGCCGATAGAAATGCCGATACGGTGCATATTAATTTCCACCGAGTCACTGCATGAAGAGTTAGGTGTACCTGTGTTGCTATCCATTGTGTTATTGGTAGTATCAAGCACTTTGGGTTTTAAATGAAATTCAGTTTTTGTGCCTTTTTGGGACTCACTTTTCTTTTTCTTGGATTATTCCATTTGCATGGTAATGATGTTACTGCAATTCCTAATGTTGTATTACTTGTAATGTCTACAAGGGCATACAAAAGTGCACCCACATGGTTGCATAAAATGCATGCTTATCCTTCCCTGCAATTAAAAAATACAAAAAAGTTAATAAATAAAATAATAATTAAACAATTGCTGTAGCTAATTTCAAGGGTAGTACCATATCAGATGATATATATATATATATATATATATATATATATAATTATATATATTATTTTAATTCTATTTTTATACTGCTTTTAACTGTAAACAAGCATTCTGACCATTGTACAATTATAAATTATATTTATTCTGTTTAATAAACCTTTAAAGTTTAATGACCACCATCAAGTGGATATGATTTCAGACTGAACCTGCAACCCCCCCCCCCCCCCCCACACACACACACACATTTCATTCAGTCAATATAAATATTGAAGCAGGGAGAATTATTACTTCTAACCCCACCAACTTAAAAAATGTATGTTATGAGAACCAAGAATAATTTTAAGTGGCCTAAACTGATCAGGAACAATGTATTATAATTTATATATGTTATAAGCCCAGTTAATAAGGACAGTAAATTGTAATAACTAGCACTGTACTCACCCTGCTACACAGTTGCAATTGGCAGAATTGACTTTTCCAGTCACTTTTGAAAGGCATACCCAAACGTCATGGTCAGGATTTTAAAGTTTATTCGATGTTGGAATTGAAGGCAGTACTTTGCATTTGATAATACAGTGTGAACACACGTCTGAAACAGCATTGTATTCCAACGAATGCACGTGTCTGTCTCTTTGCTTTCATTGTTAAAACTAAGTAATTGTAAATGTCATTGTCTGTAAAATTTGGTATCGCACTGGACCAGTTGAATAATGTAGACGGATCGGGTATTTGCTCGCCCAGGCGTCGTCAATTTTTCGGGATCAGGCTAAAACGGAACCACTGCGAAAACGGAACCATTTTCGTTGGCAAAAACGGAACCGATTGTGGCTATAACGGCACTGTATTGGCTAAAACGGAACCACACATATAGAGAGAGAGAGAGAGAGAGAGAGAGAGAGAGAGAGAGAGAGAGAGAGAGAGAGAGAGAGAGAGAGAGAGAGATATATATATATATATATATATATATCATGACTTAGGTTTGTTGCCGAATATACCACTAGGGTTTCGAACACGCCTATCCCGAGTCCGGCCTCCAATAGGATCGGGGGTCTGAATCGGGACAGGGATAACCTAACAAATAGGGGAAATTTTGAATATTAACGCCAAAAGTATAAAAAGGGGAAAATTGGGGTTAAAAAGTTTTGGCTGCGCCCTTAAAGGAAAATATCAACATTCCTAATCTATATAAATTATTAATATGTAACATTCCTGACACATTGTATATATATGGTGGACATGTCTCACCTTCAACGTGGTTGTTGGTTCTGACAGTAACATTGTAGACAGACCAACAGCATGGAAGGAATACTGGATGTTCCATCCTCTGTCGACTGAAATAATCCATTAGTTCCCTGATCTGTCCATGTTGAGGCACCAGAGAGTTGATTTTCGCAAACATCACCTGAATGTGTCGGGTTGGTTTCTCCAGATGGCTTGGGTCAGGTGGAATAAACAGCTACGTAGCCTCACATCTGGAAATACCATTTTCGCCTGAGGCCGTTTTGGCACGGTTCCGTTTTCGCTGTAACCCCTTTATATGACCTTGCTTTTTACTTGAGTCATGGAGAAAACAACTCATAATTAGAGGTACAGTCTTTGAAAATATGGAAAGTAGCTTTAATACCAATTTGATTGAACATGGACAAACCTTAGTGAGCATATATTGCTAATTAGTTCTCAATGGATAGCAGCTCTCCACATTGGGAGGCTGTGCGTTAAGTAAACAAGTAAAGGGATCCGGTTGCCATAGATCTTTTTTCCCTTATATAATAGCCTACAATTAAACTCAAAATACAATGGTTTGGAGGCTTGGACTACTTATCAAGTTATATAAAGTTGTCATCAAAGGCAACTAACAAAGTTCATTAAAAAGTGTATGCCTTATATGCCTTAATTTTGGTTTTGATTTCGGTGCCGTTTTAGCCATCGATTTTCGTGCCGTTTTAGCCAACGCAGGTTCCGTTTTGCCAACAGATTTTGGTGCCGTTTTAGCCAACACAGGTTCCGTTTTGTCCAATTTGGTTCCGTTTTCGCTATAACCCAATTTTTCAGTCCACCGCCTTTCCACACACAAATTGTCCTCGCTTTCTAAGTCATTAATTCTTCGAAGATTTAATTTTCTAACACCTTTTGACCTCACTATTAATGCTGCTTTGTTCCCCATACACAGTAACTGGTTGACTGTGTCGCTTCAAATAACTTTTCAACTCCTGTACTTTTAAACAATCGATTTCTTCATCCGTAAAATGGTAGTGCTCGTCCGTTGTTTGTTTGTGAAATGCACTTACCGGATGTATTACCTAACATTGCGCGCCTGCTGGCGGCAAAAGGAGCTAACCAACTTTTGGTAACTCCCTATACGTCACAATCTTTGGGAATGGATGATGCAACCGTTGAAACGAATATTACATAATTTTAGAGTTGTTCGTGCCCTTTTTTGGAGGGGGTGAAGTATATGTGTGCGCATGTTTTTCCCAGCATTACACAATGTTGTGATAAAGAGGGGATATAAACGCCCGATTTGTGTCTGTCAGGTAATTGTTGAACTACCCCTTCCCAAATTGATAAGTAATGATAATAATAAAACTATTTTAAATTTCAGTTTCATTTTAATGTCATTTCAAAATTGTATTCATAAAACTTTTATGAAATATGTGGGCAACCAAGAGATGATGTTGGGCAACCAAACTTCAGCTACTGGTTGCCCACCGGGTAACCATCACAATTTCACATGTGTGCACCGCTGAGACACCTGGATGGTATTGTTGCAATCATTTATTATGCATCGATCGCACTCAACTAATATTGTATTAATTATTGTTTCCAAATTTCTTATTTCACTTTTCTTTTTAGCGATGATTAATAAAACAATGTGCTCTAGTGATGTCGTTAAATAAAACAAACTTGTTTTCTTTTCAGATTAATACACATGCAGCCGATTTCTTTTCCTAAAGATGGACGAAACCATTTTGTTTTTTCTGTGCATCTATTGGTGGTCAGTTTATGGTAATAATACAGTTGTAGCACTAGCAAATCCATACTATGCTGTACATGTGTAGTCAAATTAGCATATATTAAACAGGGTTGAAAATTAGCGGTCACCCATGGCGACCTTTACTGGCTAAGGGCGACTAAGAATTTTACAAAGGTAGTCCATCAATCAATTTTAGTCTAGTGCGTATGGTACTAGTTAAAAAAAACCCCAAAACGCTGCTACAGATCTGGCAGCAGAAGACATAGACCAAATATTTCTGTCTCTGTAAAGCTTTATTTCATGTTTTATATATTTTTGTTTTAATGATTTGTCTATTTTATATTTATATCTGTTCTATGGCTTTTACAGAGACAGAACGTAGACTATGTTAAAAGTGCGGACTGTATGGTCGTTGTCGATTTTCTCACTTGTTATTGCGCATGCAGCCACCCGCTCTTAACACCCACTTTCGATCTAAAAAAGATATAGAACATGTTTTATATTTTGACAGCGCTAAAAATAATGAATCAAGATAATACTCATAAAAACATATTAATGTATTAAGTTTTAAACCCATACCATCTCAAATCACATTTTAGTGGGGGTAAAAGTTCAGTGTAAATTAAAACAAATTACCATCAAACTGCATATGTTAATTAACTAAAAAATATTCTGATACAGGTTTTAAGGCAATTGATGGAACATCCAAGGTAATCTGAATTAAAAAACTGTAATTCATGATCAGGACCGTATCTCGATCATTTGCACAAAGCAGAATTGAAAAGGCATTTGGCAAAATAGTGGATGCTTCTAGAACAGCCACTCCCGAGGAAATCATTTACTGGGGATTTCATCCCTCTTGCATCCCCACAAAGATTTCTCGTTCCAACCAGTGCTCCACAATTGGTGTAGTATCCAAGACTGTACTCTCTAAAAAAATCCCTTGCTGCTAATCGAAAAGCGTAGCCCATGAAGTGGTAACAGCAGGTTTCCTTTCTCAGTATCTGTGTGGTCCTTAACCATATGTCTGATGCCATATAACCGTAAATAACATGTTGAGTGCGTCGTTAAATAACACGTTTCCTTTGCCCACAAAGTTTATTCCATCCCTCTTGCATCGCCACAAAGAGGACTGCCACTCCCAGACTAGTTTGAACCGCATTATATTTTACTTTAGAGACAATGCTGTGGTAGAAATTCGTGCGTGCGAGTTGTGTGCCCGTGTGTCGTGCAACTACTCTGGACCTACGTACTGGGTAAGCGACGAGGAGTGCGTACTACACGCTCGAACGCACGCGTGACCATGAAGGCGTTTACCACATAAATAATAGTTAAAATGAACAAGACAACAAGATGTCAATTTAAAGACGGGTTGTTATTGCATTGAAAACCACAGTTAATATTATATACACTTACAGATATTTATTTAAACAACCAAAAGACTAGGCAATCGCCCATTATCAATTGAGTGTTCTCAGTGACTAACAACACCAGGAGACTAGACAATCGCCCATTATCTCAAGATGCTCTCAATGAACAATTAATTATCTATCCTAAATTTAATAAACAAGAAAGTAATTATTGAGCTGGATCCCAAAACAATAATTTAAATTCAATAACCTAATAATTTAGAAATATTGCAAAGGAAGCTAAAAACAATCGTCTATTTACCTCAGTGCTGTCCAAAATGTACGAAAAATATTCAATAAAACGTTATAACTGCGAAGTTTAGCTCGATCAGCTGATAGCTGTCAAAAATTTGGATCCAACTGTTTACAACTGACGTAACAATTCTATTTATACTCCAACATTGACGTCACTGATCCTTTTTTTGAATCTCTAGTATGACGTCAAATATACTCTCAAGAAAAACACGATATGGTCTTACAATACACAACGAATACACAAATAGCGAATATCTAAGCATATATTTCGAATATCAATGTTATTTATAATCCATAACCTTAATCAAAACAACAACATCGTGTTCGCAGGTTAAGCGATAACACTACGGTTCCAGTCTATTAACCAACAGTGCTTTACAGCAAACCGGAAATAGTTCGTCTCGTGCATTTCCGCTCGCAAAGCAGACGACATTTAGCAAGAAATACTTAAGTTTTTTTTATGAAATAACTCAAATATTAATATTCATTTAAGTATTTACTGAACTATAATGACACATAATTTAATCACGGACATTGGCCTGTCCATCTACATGTTAATTACTTCAAAACATGGAAGAAATAAAAAGTTAAACGTCAAGTTTCAACATAGCTGACCATGGTGAAACATTGAAATTTAATTTTAAAGGATCATACTCTTTGAAACAATTAATTTCACAACAAATGCAAATCAGGCAGCATACCTTGGCTATTCTAGCATTTTGTTTTTAACCCTGTATTAAAAATGAGATTTAATATGTATAATTTAATGGTACTTTTTAAACAAACATTTTTATTTATACTGGATTTCTTTTTCAATTTCTGTTGAGGCAAACAGACTATATACGGTGAGCACATGGTTATTCATCAAAAAACATTCTTGTTTTGATTTTGGCTGTGCAGTTAAATTTCAATGTAATAATTGGAGGGCTAGTTTAATTTGAGAAGGGCCAGGTGAGCTTTTTCATCAACTGGCCCTGCTGGCGACCAGGGTTTTAATGTTAATTTTCAACCCTGATTAAATATCATAAATGCCCACCTTATGTTTTCAAAATAAAGAAACATACTGATGTTTTAGGTCTCGAGGAAATAAAAAATTGGAGTCATAATTATTCATAGGACTAAAGTTTAATATTTGAAATAACTTTTTGTGTTATTTCCATGGAAACATATGCCCAAAAATCCAAAATACACATACAGTGTACATGTATATGCTTTTTGGTACATTTTTGATAATCTTCAGATTCGTGCAAAGCACACCCAAGTGGGAGTTGACAGATATGACACATACATTTATTGAAACTTTGTTCATTGTAACATTGAAAAATTGTCATTTGAATAAAAAAATTAGTTAATTTTTGAACAAAATTAGCTTGCTTAAAACATTTTAAAATTGGTAGCACCCTACATTTATCTGAAGTCAAACAATATCAAGCCTCATTATAGCCAAAAAACACACAAATTAAGCCTCTGAATATTGCTAGATCGATTGTTTCATTTGCACCAAAATCTTAATTTTTGTGTAACCTGGTTTGTGTTTTTGCATTAACTTTCATACTTCTTTTTAATGGATATAATACGTTACACAGTCTAAAGGAAGTTGGTTACCTATATCTTTATGTGTTCTGCAAATTTTCAATTAGCTATTGTAAGTTTAGTTGTTAATTAAACATCCCTGTTTGTTAGAAACGAGTTACAATAGCAGCATGCTGAGGACAATCTCTGTAACAGTTTATTTCACATTCCTAACAAGCCTGGATCTACACAAAAACACAACACACTTCAGTTTCTGTAACAATTTATTTCACATTCCTAACAAGCCTGGATCTAAACAAAAACACAACATGCTTCAGTTTCTGTAACAATTTATTTCATATTCCTAACAAGCCTGGATCTACACAAAAACACAACACGCTTCAGTTTCTGTAACAATTTATTTCATATTCCTAACAAGCCTGGATCTACACAAAAACACAACACACTTCAGTCTCTGTAACAATTTATTTCATATTCCTAACAAGCCTGGATCTACAGAAAAATACAACACGCTTCAGTTTCTGTAACAATTTATTTCATATTCCTAACAAGCCTGGATCTACACAAAAACACAACACGCTTCAGTTTCTGTAACAATTTATTTCATATTCCTAACAAGCCTGGATCTACACAAAAACACAACACGCTTCAGTTTCTGTAACAATTTATTTCATATTCCTAACAAGCCTGGATCTACACAAAAATACAACACGCTTCAGTTTCTGTAACAATTTATTTCATATTCCTAACAAGCCTGGATCTACACAAAAACACAACACACTTCAGTTTCTATAACAATTTATTTCATATTCCTAACAAGCCTGGATCTACACAAAACACAACACACTTCAGTCTCTGTAACAATTTATTTCACATTCCTAACAAGCCTGGATCTAAACAAAAACACAACATGCTTCAGTTTCTGTAACAATTTATTTCATATTCCTAACAAGCCTGGATCTACACAAAACACAACACACTTCAGTTTCTATAACAATTTATTTCATATTCCTAACAAGCCTGGATCTACACAAAAACACAAAATGCTTCCTAAAGAAAATATTTAAATATAAATATAAATGTAATGTATGTATAAACTGCAATATATATATACAAATGTACCAGGCAGGTGGTCTTAAACAACTTTGTTTCATACTGTTTCATAGTATCTTTAACGATGGGGACAGTGATGATTACATCTTATCAAAAGGGTATTTAAAACATTTCTTTTTAAGTATATTAACACTTGTAGACCTGGCTCAGATGGTTTTTCAGCAGAATTTTTTTTAATGTTTTGAATCGACTTGGGTCATTTTATTGTAAGATCGATTAATTGTGGCTACAATTTGAAAAAAATGTCATGTACACAAAAATTAGGAATAATTACCTGCATCCCAAAATCTGATAAACCAAAACAGTTTCTAAAAAATTGGCGACCAATCACGTTATTAAATTGTGTATATAAAATAGCCTCTGGTTGTATTGCCAACCGAATCAAAAAGGTCCTAAATAAAATTATATCAGATGATCAAACTGGTTTTATAAAAGGAAGATATATAGGTGAAAATATCAGATTAGTATATGATATTATGCAATACACAGAGGTCCAGAATATACCAGGTATGTTGCTGTTAATTGATTTTGAAAAAGCTTTTGACTTGGTGTCTTGGCAGTTTATTCAGCAAGCTCTAGATATTTTCAGTTTTAAAATGTCCATAAAAAACTGGATTCTAACAAGAATAATACTAAATGGTTTTTTATCTGAAAGTTTTAAACTAGAAAGAGGATGTAGGCAAGGTGACTATACGTCGAAATACCAAATGTTTGATTAATAAACCAATATACTCTAGCAACCTTTTTTCTTGGAACGGTTTCCCTATGTTGTTAGGCAGTATTCAAGTACAGGCTGAACATAAGCATTAAAATAAAGTAATCTTGCATTAAGTGGCAGATACTGTTTAATTCTTAACAGTAACATAATGTTTGAGTAACTAAGCCATGCAGGCTCACACTGGAACACATTTTTGTTTAGAGGTATATATAGAGAGAATTTCCTTGAAAGTTATTAAAATGTGGTTAATTTAACAACTATTATATTAGCCGAAGACTAAATGTTTTAGCTACTTTGTATAAAAATTAGCAGTTGACTGTTTTGGCAATGTACATGGTGAGCTAGTAAGGACTTTTTAACAATTTGTGCTTTCCAGAAAAGAAAATGGCCAGCATTTACTCCTAGTAGCTTATATGTTTTAATATTTTTAATTCCTGCTTGTTTGATGATTTCAAATATGCAAAATAATTGATCATGTTAATGATGTAGCACTTTTTAAAACAAAACGTCTTTTGTGTTTTCATTGGTGTTTTGTTGGTTAATGATGTATGTATAACGCCTTTTCAAAACAAATTTAATTTCTTTTGTGTCTTCATTGGTGTTTTATTTGTTAATGATGTGTAGTGCCTTTTTAAAACAAAATGTCTTTTGGTTTTTCATTGATGTTTTATTTGTTAATGATACATATATATATATATATATATATATTGTGCCTTTTCAAGACAAAATTTTATTTTGGGGTTGGTAAGGGCAAGGTAGATGACCGAGTGCTAGTTTTGTTTTCACTTACCATTGGTGGAAAGATCCATTAATGATTTTTTTTTTTTTTTACTTTTCAGATCCTTCACTGTGTCAAATAGTGGGTAACTGTAAAGTTACCCCAGAATCCTATACTTATTCGTCACACGTCAATAAACTCACTGAACTGGATAAAGGAATTGGTTCTAACTCATTCTGGTGTAGTGATGGGGACTTACATAACTCATGGATGGACTTGTATCCCCACCTTGTCGTTAATTTTGGTGCCACTAAGAAAACTATTGTAGGACTAACATTGAGGGGACCATCAGCTGCCCACAAGAAGTATGGATTCCTATCTTTCCAAGTTTATAAATATGTTGATAATGGTGACTTTTATGATGCTATCAGAGAAAATCATGAAAGTAGTAGAATGGTTAAGGTAAACATTTTATTTATTGCATGACTGTAATATTATTGTGTGTGTATATATTTGTTTGCATGTGTATGTGATGTTATATTGGTGTGTGTGTGTGATGTTATATTGGTGTGTGTGTGATGTTATATTATAATAATAAATTCTTTATTTAGTGAGGGTAACACAGTTAGCAAAAGCTAATCTTCACTGAGGCCCTCCGGTACAAACAATACAGAATTACAATGCATACATTTATGAACAAATAAAAAATACATATATGACAATAAACATGTACAAAGGATATTATTTTAGAAAATATTTCTTGAGTCTATATTTAAAAACAGCAGTATTTGGCGATGATCGGATAGCTTTAGGTAATTGATTCAAAAGTACTGGTCCAGAGTAACTGAAAGCATGTTTAAATAAAGACATTTTAGGTTTTGGAATTAATAGATTTCTATCCTCTACATTTCAAAGGTTGTATAGGGATTGTTTTCTCCAACATATATTAATAAGTTTGAAAAAGAGTGGTGCTTCATTGTATAGACAGTTATAAATTTGTAAACATTTGTGATAGTGGATTCGTGTTTCCATTGTCATCCATTTTAACTGTTTAAATAGTGGGGCAGATGGAGTAATAGGATCTACATCTAATATCATCCTTGCAGCTCTCTTTTGCAGTTTTAGTAAACGTTCTAAACCATCCTGATTACAGTTTCCCCAAATTACACAGCAGTAATCGATGAGTGGTAAAATATACCCATTGTAGAAAAGTTTTCTTGCATCTAAATTTAAATATCTAATGATTTTCGATAAAAGATACAGACATTTAGAAATCAAGGAACACACATGTTTAACCTGATTTGTCCATTTTAAATTATTATCAACTTTAATTCCTAAAAGTTTTTCACAATCAGTGTGTTGCAGACGTTCTGAATTTATTATAAGAGAAATATCATTTTGGATTGTAACTTTTTGTCTTGTTCCTATAGTCATATATTTGGTTGTTTTTGTCTTTATGAACATTTTATTATAGGAACACCATTTTTCTATGCTATTCAGATCTTGCTGTAGTTTATCTTGAATTTTAGTAACAGTTTTCCCTGACATGAACATTGTTGAATCATCTGCATACATACTTGTTCAATGCATAGTGGAAGATCATTTATGTACAGTATAAAGAGAAGAGGTCCTAGTATGGAACCCTGTGGAACACCATAAATAATGGATTTAGGTTCTGATGTTGCCATTCTTATAGCAGCTTCATAAATCAAGGCTAATATTCGTTCCTCGTATTCAGCCTTGATACATGTAGTCAAGATTACTGATATCCACTACTAGCGCCTTCTACTGGAAGAAAATTTGTAACACCGATTATGACCCTTAAACGATGACATCGCTGACCAATCACAGCAGCGGTAACATGTGACAATCTTGAAAGCAATATAAAAAATTAACCGCCGAAACCTTTTTTTTAACATCGTGACAAACACGACACGTTTCCACAGACGCTGACACTTCCATCTTTGTTTACAATAACAAGGGAATCTATAAGGAGCATTGTGATTCGTTGCAATCAAATCTCATCGCATCCAATGAAATTTAAGCATTTTGTGGCATGATTTCTTGACGACATGTATCAAGGCTGAATACGAGGAACGAATATTAGCCTTGATTTATGAAGATGTTCCTATAGTGACTTGCTGTGTCCTGTTACTTAAAGACGATTGGAACAAGTTAAGAGAATTCCCTTTGCAGCCAGAATTGAATGGTCCACAACATCAAAAGCATTTTTGAAATCAAGAAATATGACTCCATTTAGATTTTCGTCGTTCATTTCATGTAACCATTTATCAGTTATATCAATAAGTGCTGTTTGGCATGAGTGTTTTGGTCTAAAACCTGATTGAGATGAGTGTAAAAGGTCAAATTTTGTTAAATAATCATAAAATTGCTTGGAGATGTTTTTCTATTAATTTGGACAGCGTTGGCAATACAGATATTGGCCTATAATTTGTAGCTTCAGTTTTGTCACCAGACTTGAAAATTGGGGTAACTTTAGCATTTTTAAAACATTGTGGATAAATACCACTGTCTATTATTTCGTTAAAAATAAATGTTAACGAAGAAACAATTGCCAAGGCACCTAACTTAAGTATTCGTGGACCTAAGTTGTCATCTCCGGATGATTTATCGACATTTAAGTTCTTAAGCTCATTATAAAGCTCATTTATTTGTACAGGAGCTATCTTAAACTTTTCCTCATTAGGGATTCTCTCCTTTACAAAACGTTCCACTTTCTCGAGATTTGGCATATCATATCCAGAATTATTTCTCAGATTTTCAATACAAGAAGTAAAGAAGTCGTTAAATTTGTTTACTATGTCTGTCTTATCCTTAAGTGTTGTTCCATTATCAGATTTCAGCTCTGCTGGACTTGATACATGTGAAGGATTTAGCTCATGGATACATTCCCATAATGATTTTGGATCACTAGAGTCATTCACCACAGCAGAATAGTAGTTTTGTTTGGCTTTGTCTGTAATTTGTTTAGTTTTGTTCCTCCACACCTTATATTCATCCCACATACCTAGCTTATGATATCTGTCTCGTAACTGTCTGGCTTGTGTTATTTCACAGGAATACCAACCTGGCTGCTCTTTCCTCTTGACTCTTTTTGTAACTAAAGGGGCATGCTTGTCTAATACATTGTTGAAAATTTTGTACCATAATTTTAAGCAAGTATCTAGATCATTCTCAAATTCCACAGAATAAAATGGGGCATCTAGTAAATCATTAACAAACTCCTCCTCATTAAAATGTTTACAATTTCTGTAGGTAATAGTATTGTGTGCATTTTGTTTTGTATGAAATTTGCCATTTCTTGTAAGGCAAACAGGATAATGGTCGCTAATTGAGTATTGAACAACATGAGATTCCTGTACTTTGCTACGATTCAGTGTTCGAGATTAAAAATTTTGGGCAGTATCCCAATTGGATACTAACATTTCAAAATCTGGTATCCCACATGAGAAGTTAGTATTATATGGTATCCCGGCTGGATACTGGGTTCTTAATTGAAGTCTGGTATCCAAAATTAAATTCTGGTATCCCCGGGATATCGGGATACCGTTAATCTCGAACACTGCGATTGGTTACATATATGTGATCAATCAGAGTTTTAGAATTTTGTGTTATTCGTGTTGGGTCAGTCAGGGTTCGCACGCATCCTGGAAATCCCTGGAAAGTGCTTAAATTTTATTTTCACCCTGGAAAGTGCTTAAAACTCCTGGAAAAAATTAATTAACCCCCTAGAAAGTCCTGGAATTTTACTATTTTATATATATTTTTTTTTTCAGTTAATAATAATTATTTGGAAAATATATTTATAAATAATCGCGTTTGACGTCTGGTTCCAAACTATATCCTTTATGCAACAGTAATTATAAGAGGTCGACTGCCATTGGTTAACTGTTAAAAAGTATACACAGTAAGAAGGCGTGGACATTAATGAACACAATTTGTGATTGGTTGAATAAATTATATCACTTTAAGCAGTCTTGTTTCTGACGTTTGTGAGTTCGTAACTACTGTCAAAGATAAATAATTTAGTAGATAGCTGTAACCAGCATCTTCCAACAAAACAAATACTCCTAAGGCTTATGTCTGCTATGCTTCTATGCAGCGAGACTCGTGCAAAAGTTGAGAACTTGTAGTTGACACATATTCTTTTGATCTCCATTGAAGTCTTAGACGACCCAATACACAGCAAAATGGTATCCGCATGTCATCGAAGCGACCAATTAACTAAATAATAATTTTATGGGTTAGTTTTGATTGTTTGTGATATAAATTGGTGGTAACAAAGAGTCCACTTCAAGAGATTATTTTTGTGCTATCAATGAATAATGTGGTTGATATTTAGTTACTCACGAAAACGGGTATAATTTCGGTAAATTTCGTATTTGAAACACGATGTCACTAATGAGTTTAAAATAATTATTAATGAAAATAAAAACGTGTAATGTCTTTACAACATGTTTATATGATTTATGTAATTTTGTCATTAAGTACGTTTTAACAAACACAAATAAATAATGATTTAAAGTACATACATGTACTCTAAAAGCACCTATAAACATAATACTGTAAATGTATTAATTGATGTTAGATGTTTTGTGACTCACAATTTAAAAAAAATAAAATTAAATCTGGATAATATAAATTAAACATAAAATTTTATTTATTTATTTTTATACAATGACACCCCAGTACATTGTTTATTTACTGATTGTTGATTTGTAAGTGAATTACAAGTCTTTAAAAAAAAAAAAATAATAATAATAAATACTTTGATGGATTATTATTATATCAGGGTTTTAGATCTCATTAATTTAAACATAACTGGGTTTTTTTGTCTGTTCTAAGCACTCTTAGTCTTAGATCTTGTTAGTATAGTAATGTTAACAGCTGGTAAAGATGTTGCTGAAATCCATTTCAGTTTATATCAGTCAAATTAAGCTTAATATTGTAGTGGTATTGAGGTAAAAGTATTTTTGAGGTCAGCATATAACATTGTTTATACTCATTTTGGGCCTGCTTGTTTTGGGCATATATATTTTTGGGCACAATTTTGGTGCAATCAAAAAGTCCCATCTATATAAAGTTATATAATTCTGAATCATGACAAAAAATAAATGAATCTTGACCAAAGATAATTGAAACCCTCAAAAACATTTCCACAATGTGGTTAGATATGTATTATGGTTATGGAGTGTTTTGCTGTAAGATCCAGCATTGAGACATAGATGCATGCACATCCGCACACACAGTCAAAAAAAATCTGCACACTACAATATTTTTTTTAAAATATATTTTTACAACTTTAGCATCCATATGATATATCTAGATTAGGTGTAGCTTATGTTTGAGACATAACAACCACTGAATAAACAGTTTACTGCGGTGCCTTTAAAAAATATATTTTCCAGGTAATTATTCAGTTTCCTGGAATTTTTTTTAAAAAGCCCTGGAAAATTAACCAAAATGGTGCTTAAAAGTCCTGGAAAATGAAAATGTTTTAGGTGTATGAACCCTGCATGGTTAGTAATTATCTGTTGTAAATTGTATATTTCTAACATGTTTAGCCATTTTTGAGGTGTGTTATTTGCTAACAGGAGATCAATGTTAAAATCACCAGTGAGGATTATATCATAATTATAATGCTTTGCTAACTTAATTTCCTCTTCAAGCTTATCAATCCAGGCAATGGGAGATTTTTGAGGTCTGTAGCTAAAACAGAGTAAAAAAGATTTTTTATAAGTAGGTTTGATCTCAAGCCATAATGTTTCAATATTACTAGCTTCAAATTCGGTTTTTCTTTCAAAAGTTAAAAGATCATTTAAATATATTGCCCAGCCCCCACCTAAGTCACTGGTCTTACCTTTTCTTATCAATGTATACCCAGGTATTGAAATGTGGTCATTTAAAAGTTCACTTGTGAAAAATGTTTCACAATATCCAAGAATATCAGGGGGATTTGTAGTATGAAGAAGGTTAAACCTTACTTTATCTAACTTGTGTTGTAATCTATTTACATTATGGGAGCATATTTTTAGACCTTTGGAAGTAAAATTGAATACATTGATTGGATCATTGGATAGAACATTGGGACTTTCATTACAAAGAACATATGTACAAGAGATAAGTAACAATAAATGTATACACACACATGCTAATCCGTGACTAACACTAAAGTCATAGTGAGACTGAGGAAGGGTTTGATCCCTTTCACAGAGAGTGTTATTTACACAGTCCACAGAGGAAGTTACTAAACACCCAAGGTGTGAAGTGTCACAGTTTGTATCAGCAGGATCACTAATAGTATAAATGGAGGACAGGGGCAAGGTATGTAATCTGGTTGTTACCTCTACTAATCTCTTAATTACACAACTGGCATTAATTGCAGTAAAGAACAGCAGCTGTTTTCTTCCAGTGTTACTGGCAAATCAGGGGAATTACAAATACAGGTAAAATTATCACATTCTTGACACAGAGAACTCAGTGTGTCGAATCTGTTTTTTAATGATAAATGAAGAGCACTGTCTTCTTTAACCACACTGGATGCACTAATTACTAATCTGGCCACCACACACTTCGCACTAATCAAATTAAAGTCACTGGTTGAGTCCGATGATATTTTATCCCTCTGACCTGAAACGGGCCCCAAAACATGGTTTGCATTAGCAATACATGCACATCTAAACAGATTACAGTCAGAACAGTTCACTGTGGTATTACATCTGTTTGTGACAGTTTTGTTTTTGGCTTGCTCTTCCTTGCCAAATTTTCAGAAGTGTCGACAAAATGTTTCTTTATGTCCAAACAAACCACAATGATAACATTTTAATTTTCGCCCAAACCTACATGATCCAGTGTCATGATTATGTTCCCCACAGTTAATGTAGGTCTTTGTTGCAGTAGCAGTTTTCATAATTCCAATAATGTTATTGATGTTCTTCAGATACCTCGATGTGCCCTTTCTATTCAGATATATTCCATCTCTTACAAAGTACTAGTACATGCATGCTGTACTCACTCTGCAATAGTTACAAACTAGTGGATGAACATTATACACAAAAAGTTGCACAGATTTTCTAGTACAATATTTGCATCATGCACACAAATGTCTGACTTTGGTAAGAGTCCTGATACAATGATATTGGCATCCTTGTTTGCAAATGCCCTAGCTGCATACAATAAACTCTCATAGTTGTCTTCAAACTTCCGTAGACTTCTGTATCTTGCAATATCATTCTCTTCTACCTGGAGGATGATATTCTTGTAGCTTGACAGGTCCCGTTTCATTAACTCAACAGCTATTCTGTCAATTGTTGCACCCCTGATGGTTAACACGTCAGTATCACTCAGGCCTCTAGGTTTTATTCCTTTTAAAATGGAGGATCCTATTATCAAAGTGTTTTTGGCTTTCCTTTTATAATCCTTGTCAGAAGTTGTAGACTTTGTGTCCAAATCATTGTTAATGTTGTGTTCAGTATCGGTTGATTTGTTTTTGTCTGTATGCAACACCCTGACATTATTGCTCTGTACAACTACTGGAATATGTTTAGTTTGTTCCATTTGTATTACAACATCCATGGAATGTGGAGTAGGTTGTGTCGTTTGTATTTCTGCATCCACTGAAGTTGAAAAAGTTGGTGTGGTTTGTACATGTACATCCAGGTTTGTACATGCATGTACATCCAGAAATGGCACATGTGCGATGTTATATTGGGTGTGTGTGTGATGTTCAGGCCTTTCCCCATGATTATTTTTAAGGCGCTTACATTTTTAGCATCATGCAGTATAACACAAATCAAGCCAAAATAAGTGGTGTAGTGGGTTGAAAACAGTTAAGTGTTTGCCTTCAATCCAGTTATTTTATCTTTAAATTAAAATTATTATATTATTTATTTTATATTTCTTTAAAGGTTTTTATTTAGTTTATATTATTTATTTTATTTTATTTTATTATTATTATTATTATTATTATTATTATTATTATTAATATTATTTTATGTTTATTATGTCAGCATTCTGTTAAAATCCGAAAGTGTTCTCGTTGGGTGAAAATTAAAGGTTTTAAAGGCTGAGCGACTCCGACATCGCCCCTTATAATCCTCCCTTGTCCATCAAAGGAAATCAAAAATCCACTAAAGACATTTGAAAGCTTTGTTACCGTAATATCATTGCGTGTTAGTTGACTATGGATAGCCTACCCCTTATTTAGCCCCTCAGTATCTAGTACAAAAAAGATTGGTACGATGTATTTTATAATGTAATTGAACCGGAGATAATGTCAGTCTGTCATTCACAGGCATTCAGTTTGGTGAATTGATTACTTTTAATATTATATTTTAATAATAGTTTCAAGTTGTCTCAAATATCTGGGTTTTTTTGTTTTCTTTTAATAGGATCCCCATATGTAGGATAACACTGTTCTGACCTTTTTATTTCTATTTTGTTCAATCAAATCGATCGCTTTGATATTGCTGGCTGATAAAAGTCGTTTCGTTTTTATAAAGGCGGTGTAAATATTATTTAAATTTGGCATCCAAGATATATACTAGTTGTAATGCTAAACACAACTTCTCTGGAGGTGTGTGTGTGTGTGTGTGTGTGTGTGTGCTGGGGGGGGGGGGGGTTCTAATCTTTTATTAAGAATTACTGAATAAACAAGTGACATGAAGTAAAAATAATCAGTTACAAATTAAATCCACAAATGATGACAAAATATCAGGACGACAGTGAATGGGCACAAAAGACGGAACAACCGTTCTAATCACGTGACATATTTGGCACCAAATAAGTTATTTTTTTGCAGGCGGGTATTGCTGACATGATAAAAAATAAAATAAATGTTTTTATTGCAGAAATAAAATATAACTTTTCTTGTATGTATCAAAAAGACAACAAAAAAAAGGACTGGTATTGGACATAATAAATCAAAAAGACTGGTATTGGTATATATTTGTTCAGGGTTGAAAATTAACATGAAAACCATGGTCGCCAGTATAGGGCCAGTTGAAGAAAAATCTTACTGGCCCTTCGCAAATTCAACTAGCCCTCCAATTTAACTAGAATGTTCTTTGTTAAATAATAACATGTACAATAATAATCATATATATAGTCCATTTGCATCGAGGAAACAGATGAATTGGCATGTAACTTCATAATGAATAAAGTTAAAATTCATAGTAGAAAACATATTAAGTTTTAAACCCATACCAACCCAAATCACATTTAAAGAGAACAAAAAAATAGTCCAGTATAAATAAAAGTTACTTTAAAAGTTACCATTAAATGATGCAGATTAAATATAATTTTTAATACAGGGATAGAAAAAAAACAACTAGAATAGCCAAGGTATGCAGCTTCACTTGCATTGTCTCTGAAGTAATAGATTATGCAGTACAAAGAGACTAAAGGTAGAACTGCGTGTGTTTTAGTATATTAGTCTGGGAATGACAGTCTTCTTTGTGCACTGTGAGAACTCTCCAGTAAAGGATCTCCTTGGGAGTGGCTGTCCTCCTAAAGACAAGGCACTAGATAAAGATTCATGGAATCATCCACTATTTTGCCAAATACCCAATCGACTGCATTGTACAGAGATACAGCCCTGATCTCGTATTACGATTTTTGTCATTCAGATTACGTTGGATTTATCCTATGCCGTTTTATAAATATATATTGTTTTTATTTACACTGAATGTTTTACCCCCAAAAATGTTATTTCAGATAATATGGGTTTACAATTTAATAAATTAATATGAATTTTATCTTTAGCCTACATGCCAGTTAACTGACTTTTGAAATAATCCATGTAGTAATGGAACATTTCATTGTTAGTGTGAGTTAAAAGTACATGTTAAAATTTGATTTTGTCCCAAAATAATATAAGCTAATTAAATATGATTAATACATTGAATAATGTCAAAAAGTAGGTCTATACTACATGTAAATAATTATGGCGTATCCAGTCCATTAATCCAACAACTTCAAAAAACAAAAAAACAACAACCCCAAAACGTGTTTGCAATACGTTTTGAGCTATATTTTTTTAAAGCCTCGGACCAAAATCTCAGAAGCTGAGGCTGAGTCTGGTAAGTGTGGCATTGTCAAAATATAGAACATGTTCTATAATGTTGTCTGATGCCAGTTCTGTAGTTCGCGCAAGCACAATGTGTTTTTTCACATTCGATTCAGTTTCAGTGCGTTAATTTTTCACCTGGTACCATATTCACCAAATTCTAAAATCAATGGTCTCCCAACGGACTACCTTTGTAAAATTCATAGTCGCCCATAGCCAATAAAGGTCACTACGGGCAAGGAGGCGACTGCTAATTTTCAACCCTGTTGAGGTAGTAGATGGTACAATGTATCTTGTGTACATATGCAAGGTAAGAACATACCATTAGTAATGTAAATGTCTTTAAAAATCCATGTAAAATGCCTATAATCATGATAACTGTTCCACAATTTCTTATAAAACTCCTATATTTGACCTGAAAATTCCTATAAAACCTATATTTTGGTATGCAAATTCCTATATTTCCTATATTTTAAGTAGCTGGGAGGCCTGATATATATAAGAATTGTTTCTCATTTTTTAGGAATTTATCAATGTATAAAAGTCACAAATGTAGTATAAAATCGCATAGTATAAAATCGTACTACGTGATTTTATACTACATTTGTGACTTTTATACATCGATAAATTCCTAAAAAATGAGAAACAATTCTTATAATTACAAACAGTACAAGAAGTGTACCATAAAACACTCAAAAATAATTTCTTTCGTTCTTACCATCAACCGTGTTATGTAAATAAGCGTAGGAATACATGTATACATACTATTGGAAATTGTCCGTCTAAAAATAAAAATAAGTATTGAATCAACAAAAACAGTGTATATATCTTTATTTTAACTTATATATATATATATATTGGGCTTCTCGCCCATCCAGCTTAAAACGATCACCGAACTGGGTCATTGGGCTTCTCGCCCATCCAGCTAAAAATAGTTCCAATCGATCTTGGTCTTCCGTGATGACGTATTTTTATGAGGTTTTTGGAAGGATAAGGCTTGGACGTCAGCCAATCAGAATACAGTAAATGGTATAAATTCGGAAAGTTTGTAATTATATATATATGCCAGAGTGTAAAATGAGTATGGCGCCATACCTAAATGTTTGGTAGATTTTATTTTTTTAAGTTAACCTTTTGACAAAATTAATGACTCTTATCATTACTGTATTATTTTCTTAAGCCTAACATTAAACTTAACCAATTTTCTTTCTGGGGGAGGCCCTCCATACCCCTGTTGACTGGTTGCATTCAATTCCATAGTGCCATATACCCAAACATTTCTTTCTGGCAGAAACACTGTATATTGTTTTTTGGGGGTGTGGGTGGGGTGGGTGGGGAGTGTTTGTTTTGTTTTTTGGCTATAAAATGCAAGATTTGATCATTGTGAAGACTGCATTCAATGAGAGTGCTCACCTAGCTCCATTTCAGGAGAGTGATCTTCAGCTCGCCTTGATTTGATGATAGTGAAGACTGCATTCAATGAGAGTGCTCACCTAGCTCCATTTCAGGAGGGTGATCTTCAGCTCGCCTTGATTTGATGATAGTGAAGACTGCATTCAATGAGAGTGCTCACCTAGCTCCATTTCAGGAGGGTGATCTTCAGCTCGCCTTGATTTGATGATAGTGAAGACTGCATTCAATGAGAGTGCTCACCTAGCTCCATTTCAGGAGAGTGATCTTCAGCTCGCCTTGATTTGATGATAGTGAAGACTGCATTCAATGAGAGTGCTCACCTAGCTCCATTTCAGGAGGGTGATCTTCAGCTCGCCTTGATTTGATGATGGTGAAGACTGCATTCAATGCGAGTGCTCACCTAGCTCCATTTCAGGAGAGTGATCTTCAGCTCGCCTTGATTTGATGATAGTGAAGACTGCATTCAATGAGAGTGCTCACCTAGCTCCATTTCAGGAGAGTGATCTTCAGCTCGCCTTGATTTGATGATAGTGAAGACTGCATTCAATGAGAGTGCTCACCTAGCTCCATTTCAGGAGGGTGATCTTCAGCTCGCCTTGATTTGATGATAGTGAAGACTGCATTCAATGAGAGTGCTCACCTAGCTCCATTTCAGGAGAGTGATCTTCAGCTCGCCTTGATTTGATGATAGTGAAGACTGTATTCAATGAGAGTGCTCACCTAGCTCCATTTCAGGAGGGTGATCTTCAGCTCATCTTGATTTGATGATAGTGAAGACTGCATTCAATGAGAGTGCTCACCTAGCTCCATTTCAGGAGGGTGATCTTCAGCTCGCCTTGATTTGATCACTGTGAAGACTGCATTCAATGAAAGTGCTCACCTAGCTCCATTTCAGGAGGGTGATCTTCAGCTCGCCTTGATTTGATGATAGTGAAGACTGCATTCAATGAGAGTGCTCACCTAGCTCCATTTCAGGAGGGTGATCTTCAGCTCATCTTGATTTGATTATAGTGAAGACTGCATTCAATGAGAATGCTCGCCTAGCATCATTTTAGGAGAGTGATCTTCAGCTCGCCTCGATTTTGCTCTTGGTGAGGTATGAGCGATAAGCAATTCATTTAACTGCCACAAGGTCACTCTTTGGATGAGCATGTATCTGTTGGATCAATTACAGTAGATTGTTGGTAATGTTCACTGCATTCAAGTGTCTTTAAGTATACATATATGGAAAATATTTTGTGATGGCAATTTGTATGCTGGCCTGTTCATTTATTTTTCAGACATTTACTGGCCTGACAGCTGAAGACATTGAGAATGGTCAATTCAAAAAGCATGTGTTTCCATATCCAGTCGATGCTAAGAAATTGAAGATTTACTTTAAACTAAGACTTGCACAGAAACGTGTTTGCATGAAAATTGAGTTCTTACAGAACTGTGGTAAATACCGTATTTTCCCATGTATTATGCAAACTTTAAAAAAGAAAATACGGGTTAAAAATGGGAATGCGCACTATACATAGCAATAGAAAATACTATCTTTTAAAAATGTCCAGCGATCACCCATAAAAAATCGCTGATGGGTAGTTAACAGTACTTTACAGGTTATTCAACTAAACGCCAAAACCCTCTTAAAAATCACTTTTCACTTGTGGTGGTCGTAATAAATGCAAAATAAATCTACAACAGTATCCATACCTCGCCAAAAAGTGCACAAATATGACAAAACTGGACCGTAAATATTTTAAATTTCCATGAGATTTAATTCGGCCATTTCCGTCAAACTGGAAATATGCCACACTACTATAAATTTTGAAATCTCGCGCATTCACGTTAGCCACGAGAACCAAATGTAATATGCTATATTTTTGTTTTCATTTATTTATTAGTCATTTACAGTGTATGGGTATATAATTTTGTTTTGACTTATGCATGTGCAGGTCTGCGCAATTTAAAAACTTACAAAACCTAATAGGGGTTAGGCCAAAAAAAATTGCATAAGCTATTTTGCTTTGCATAACCTGTTTTTTTTTCTTTATAATATATTTTTTTTATAACTTAATTTTGAGAAACGAGAGTGGCAATGGTAAGTAAAAAGTATATGTATACAAATGTTTAAGAGATTTAAAAAAAAAAATAATGATTAGGACTATTGTAATAAATTATATGGCCTATTATATAAAACACATCATCATGTGTGCATAACTACGTGTGAATAAATAAGAATTCACTGCAAGGCAATCTCTTGCCATTAATTTTATAATATTAGTCTTTTATGTGTATATAATGTCATGACATTCAGTTGTGAGTGGGAGACTCGGTGCCATCTTCCTATTCTGAGGAACAGTGGATACTGTCAGTGTCATTATCACTGAGACTGTCGTCGTCACTGTCACTGGCACTGTCCGATTTGGAATTACAGTCACTGTGACTCTGGTTTACCCCGGTTGCTGATCCAGTTCGAGATTTTAATGACCATCACAATAACGCCAGTTTTGATTGGTTAAATTCGGCTATAACACCTTCTAACAACCAGTGGGAATGCACCTATTTCGCAAGATATTTATACAAACTTGACTGGTTACGTTATGTGCTACGAAAAAGCACTGTGTCGGGAACAAGTCTAATGTTTGTACTCGCAATAAAACTATTTTGGTACTTTGCCGGGACTAATCATTCAGTAAATTTTACACAAACGGTAAATCGGTTATGCCAAATAAAATGGCATAACCGATGCACAAATGAAACGGTTGTTCGTGCAATTTGTGCAGGCCTTATGTGTGAGTCTGTGACATGTAAGTACTAGGCTATGTTTAATGTGACATGCAGACTTTTGTTTTTGAAAAACCCAGGAGTGCTAAAAATCGCACTCCTCAAAATGCTTATGAGGGGAGTGAAAATCACACTCCTCAAAATGCAGAGGGAAAAATCGCACCCCTCAAATTAATCAGAATTAGAGCCAAGAGACCGAGAATAATTGCACCCATGAACATGATTAAGTTTGAGGAGTAATGATTTCTAAATTAAATATCTTAAGGGTTAATGTTTTGTTTTTTCAAAATAAGTGTCCTAATTTAACTAATATGATGGTTGTTCTCAAAGATGAAGGAATGGGCCATTGCAGTCTTAAACAAGAAAAAGAAACACCATGAACACAACATTTATAGATTTTTTTAATGTATTACCCGGTATATGCATATCATGTTGCATTAAAATTCTGAATCATGATAATCTGTTGAATATTTATGAATAAGGAATTGAAACTGATTTGTTTGTGCTTATTCTGTTTTATTTAATACAAGTACAATAATTTTAGTTTTCATTGCAGAATGATATGATTTCTTCATGCACACAAACCTGTGAACTGAATGTGAATTGACATTGTAATAACTGGTATTGTTATTAAGAATTCTAACTGTAAAATGTCCCATAAAACACTCACAAAAAATAATGTCAGTAGGCCTATTTGTAAATTATTTAAACTAAAAAAATTAAAAGTGTATCAACCACATGGCACAGGGTTATCACATTTATCATGATGTACATGTTATGTACCTGAAAATTCTATATTTAAAAAATAATAATAATAATGTCATAACAGAAAAAATGTCAACATATATTGCTTTCTACCCAAATCTTACTACAATGTTATATAAATATATATTTAAACAAACAGGATTAACTTTCATTGTCGGTGTATTATAGTTAACACATCATTTATTAACAGCAACCCATCAAAAACAAAACACCCCCCCCCCCCCCTCCCACCAAAACCAACAAAACTACCCTAATGTAAATTTAATTCTAAAATATACATGCTTTATACTCTGTAAATTAGAATTACTAAGTTGAAATTAAATCGGTGTATGTTTGTTTCAAGTGCCAGTCAACCAATTACAACTTCTAGAAATCTGACTATACCAAGGTCAATGTCCTTGGCTTTTAATCACGTGGCAGTATCGTGAAACAGAAAGTAGAAATGTCTGGAGTACGTCGCTATGCAATTATAAACTAAAACAAAACCTGCTTTACTAAATTTGTTTTTTGTTGGTGTACGCATTTACTGTGATATCAACATGTATAAACATTATACACATCATAGAATAATTGGACAACGCACCTATTATTTGTCCTGTACGTGATCGAAACGACGACAGTGTAAAATAAATGTTGCGATCATTACCTGCATTGTACGAAATTAAACAAAACAAAACTGACGAGATCTTAATAATAAGTGAACTCCTAGCTGATTGCCTCAGTGTAAATTTTTAGATAACCAACCAATCATGTTTCAATTTATAAAATGTATTCTAGGAAGTTCATTGTGAACAGAATGGAAAGGTTTGTGGCATTTTGGATTGGATTCAATAAACAATTAAAATGGCAGTTAAAAAAAAAATACAAGTGTGATTTGTTCAATTTAGGGGCGCGTTATTTTGCGCCCGTCAGATTGAGTTGACGGGGTTCACGGGTGTGATAGCGCTTACGCCCGTCAAAAACGAAAGTCTGGACATGTAGGTCTATGTACCAAAGTACCTAATTTAAGTTTTGTTTCTTGAATATACCGCTGCTTTCGCTTTCCGTTAATTTTGGTGACCGGGGGAAAATGGTACATCTTGCATTCACCGTCAGTTTTGTGGTTAAAAAAATGATGTGCATTATATTGTGGTTCATGTTTTTTTCTTGGAATAAACGTTCAAAGTGGGGGTGCGCATTATACACCGGTGCGCATAATACATGGAAAAATATGGTATATGTTTGTTTGGGTATGTACTTCAGGATCCACATGAAAATTGAGTTCTATCAGGCACCAGAGAAATGTGGTAAATATATGTTTTTTGGTTATGTACTTCAAGATCCACATGAAAATCCAAGGTTTCTTACCTGATCAATAACATAGAAATGTAAACTGTCTTAATTGGCCATTTTTGGGGTCGAAGGAGGGATTACATAAAAAATTATTAAAGGTTAATTGGGTCCTTTCAGCTGCTTTGTACTCTGCTAAGTGGCTATTTCCAGTGTTGTCATTAAGAATAAAAATAAATGGAGAAAATCAAATTATAGAATTACCAAATTAATGATTTTGTTCCTCCATGTGTTAAGGAAGCTTCCCACCAAATTTACTTGGAAATGGCCTAGTAATTGTGAAGAAGTTACAGTATAATTGCATTTTTAAATACAAATACTAAACTTAATTTACCCCACCTCAGGCACAAACAGGCAGGACTTTAGATGGGTGTTCCCAAAATAAGTATGCCTAAATTCAGTACAAACATTCTAACTTCAAAACTTTTCACCTCAAAACCAGTGGAATGTTAAGCTGTATTATATTAAAATGACTTGAAATTCATGTTTCAATATGTACAACTGTTTACTGTACTAAAAAGACCTGATTTGCTCAGAACAGACCAACAGCCTGTTGTGCTCAAATTAGTGAGATGTAAAGCCTTGACAAGGAACACAATGCAGTGTTCTCGCTGGGTGAAAATTAAAAGGTATCAGCTGCGTAATCACCCCCCCCCCCTTCAGAAAAATACAGTGAAAAAAAACATTTAAAAAAGGGGGGGAAAATACAATAAAAGAAAAATAACTTTGTGGAAATACCTACCCCTTATTTTGTCCCTAGATACCTGGTAAAAAAAAAAAAGTAGTACAATGTACAAACTGACTCATCTTTTATGTAATTCAACCGGAGATATTGTCAGTCTGACATTCACGGGCATTCGTTTTGGTGAACCGATCAAAGTTTAATATTATTATTTTAATAAAGATTTCTATCTATCTGAAAGATAATTAATTTGTTTTGTTAAAGGTAGGGTCAACTCAAACAAGAGCCTTAAGTGTTGGAAAGATGCATACCCGGACCACCAACACATACTGACACTTTAAAAATTAACAAATGAAAAACGCGTAATTTTAGAGTTAATAAAAAAACATGATTATTCCTGCTAACTGGGGGCAGCCATTTTGTTTTGTTTTTGTGACGTCCGGTGGTATAGCTTGGGGCGAAGTGACATCAGCTCCGTCATCTCCTCTATGCACAGAGTAAACAAATACGCTCAAATTTACGACAAGGCACTTTGCTTTCATCAACCTGACTTGTAAAACAACATAAATGACTTAATAGTATAATAAACTATTTAACTAAATATTTTCCAATTTGCATCAATAGAACAAAATGGAGTTATAGTATTTTTCTTTTTTAAAAAACCAAAGAAAAATGCATATTATAAGGCCTATTGGTAGGGTACGTTCGAGCAAAAATGACCACTCACGATACCCAGGTGATACTTTTCTTTTCTTTGGGACGACGTTGGTCAGTTTTGTGATTTTAGATGGGAAAGTTTACTTAATCAAGGGTTTTACAGAATTACTTACAGCAATAAAGCAGGACGATTTGACGGGTATCCGTGCGGTTATCACACAATACCCTGCGATCTTATTAAAAGAGGCACGTCTTTTTAGTGTGTCTATACACAATGTCTGGGGACCGTCTAAATATACACCTGCCAATCAGGAGCCACAGGTACAGGCCACAGAAAGAAAAGACCAATTAACCAAGAAAACACTCCGGTTATTATTTCAGTACATGGGTTAATTTATGTACAAAACATAATACAGTTATTTCAACACTTTGACAATGGTGGTTTATTTTGTATTGAAAAATAATATATAATTGTTGTTGGCTTACTAGGATGGCTATTATTATAGAACATTGTGATGCATCCGCAAAAATCAGGTATGTTTTTTTCTTCAGTTCTAAGGCTCATTCCTGACGTGACACGTTAGGATTACATAACCACCAGCTCGCCAGAGGGCGTATTCACTGGGATGGTACAAAATGGCTCCGCCCGTTATATATAATAGCCGTCACATTTAACTGTTTTATTAATTAACTATACGATTATACTTGTTGATATTAAGCAATAATGTGCATTATATATTGTTGAATATGCATACCAGGCCAAATGCCTTAATTGTCCCCTCCTTTAAGAGATGCCTTAACCTTCTGAGTACTGCTGCAGGCGAGATATCTCGCCCGACGTCACGCCAGTCGACATACTGTACACTGTATACAGTGCATTCCCCAATTCATATTTCCCGCTGTTTTGCACACGGCACTCACCGGAAACGAAATCAATATGCTCTAGTGGTGTTGTTAAACAAAAGAAACTTTACCTGTTAAGTGGTATATTTTAATCTGCAAAAAGCATTCAGTTGGTAGATAAATGTGTCTTTTTAGGATTCTGCAGGAATTGTCAAAACTATGTAATGTAGATTAATAGATATATCACTGTTGTGAGGTATAGATTATTAGACTCCATCATATGTGGTCATTGTGGGATGAAAAAGTACACCCGAGGTGGTGGAAATTTCCACTTAGGATGAGGCTTGCCCGCATATGATGGAGTCTTTTTTGTTTGACCATTTTATCATAAATAAACGACACTATCATATTTATCATGTTTGTTAATGTGTTAAATAAAATTTAACACTACAAATTATCAAGATAGCTTTTATAATGAAGGCTTTAAGAGCAAACTATTAATTTAAAACTGTCTACTGACCTCACGTCACAATCTCACATTAATGTGGCATCATATATTAGCAACGACGTCAACAAGTGTGTGTAATATTCCATGTAGGATAGAAATTTCTTATGTAGCTTTCTTTCATGGGATAGCTCTGTCCTGTATACCTCATAGAGGGATGATGTTCCACGATCACGGAAAAACGGACGAAATCGCAGAATTTAGTAACTGAAACAGAATTCGCGATTTAAAAAAAATAACCTTCAAAAGTTCTTTTTCTGGTTCAAGCACCATAATAAATCTTTTTGGTAGTTTTAAGATTCAGTGTTGATAATATATGCATAGTGTTTTTGTATGCGAGAACTTTCATGGAGTGCACTGTATGCCTAAATACTTTCAGAACCGTTAATTCTCGCAAGTTATGCTTAATTGCCGTTAGCTTGCAACAAAGCATGTGACTGTTTACCCGTGTCACTTTACACTGTGAAATTTAACTTGAAATATAAAAATAAACATGTACTTTAAAATACAATTTTAGAATGTTGATTATATAATAAGATTTCTAGTACGTTCATTTTCAATATTTTTCAATAATACTTATTACGATTCATAAGCATAGCCAGTTTACACGATGCTTTCGTTGGAAAACGTAATTTCGTAAAACTTCGGACGTATTCGTTGATCTGTACGGAAGTATTTAACATGTATAGTCCGTTCCACGGGGAACGCCTTTTTTCATGCTATGGAATTTACAACAAGTTATTTATTTCCAAACCGATTGTTTTCTAAATTGCACACAAAAATAGCATTTTACTTTTCTTCTTACCGGTTTATTCTAGTAGCACATGTAGGACGTGCTACGGTCCCCGCGATTCAGGGGGTTCCGCAGTGATGTATACATTTATTTTTCCCAGGTCAATTTTCCCCTCTCCCCAAGGGGGTTGCAAAATATATATCTTGGGATTTGGGCCCCGCTGTTATTAGTGCTTAGTTTTGGTTCACTACCATTGGCCTACACGTATATCCAGCTTGACCTGACCTCATTTGAATATGTAATTTGTGCACACGGCACGCTACAGAGAAACGTACATGTGTAATCGAGTGAGTACTAGTAATTCTTACGTGTGCACTTTTTTTTTAGTTCACGCTTTGTAATCATACTGGAACAAATAAAATGTTATCATGTATTTATTTATATACAATACATTACCAAAGTTCTTGTTCATATTTTCGTGAAAATAGCGGGGTTTGTCAATGGTGTGTTTTGTTTATGAAACTTACTAATAATCCAGTAGAAGTAATGAAACTGAAAGCCACACAATCAACAATTATTTATTGTTTGAATTTAAGGGAGAATGGATCTCTTAAATGCAAACAATAATTAACCATAATTAAGTTTGTGGCTTTATTTTAACAGCGGCTTATTTAAAGGTGCGATTTATGTATGGACGAAGGTCGGAACTTTGTCTAAATCAAGTGGTGTGGTTTATACACGAGTTCATGTAATAGTCCAGAAAATATGGTACATCACTTTTTTGTCTTTATTAGTGGCAAGTAAACATTACTTGACTTCTTGTTTTTTAAAGTTTGTTTCAACAAAATTGTTTACAGGTATTTAAAAAATACCAATAGCAAACGAACACAGAGCTGGAACAATAAAACATAAATGGATATAGTTATTAATAATAAAATATGACACTAATTGAACATACAAAAACAGATAAAAACGGAATTTGCAAAAATCGGAAACGGAATATGGAAAAATGTGAAATGGAAAATCATTCCCTCTAATAGTATTTTGTGGAGAGCATCAACTTTTGGAGGTTTCAGCGACGGCAGGATGCAGAGGAAATCGCGATGACAGCACATAGAGAAAATCCAAACCCTCGACGGGAAAAAGTGGCACACCCTTGAAGATAGGGTAGCGTACGTTTGAAGACTATACTGGACAGCAGTTACCTAGTTGATGTACGAGCATACATGTATGTTTGAAGCTTGTGGTTAAAAACATTATTAACTGTTGAACAGTGTTGATCGTGCCAGACGTTTTGTGTGTTGTAGTCCTTGTTAAAGCTGCTACATGTGATAACACATATTTCACATATTAATTACTAATATACTGATGTTTCTGAACAAGAACATGAAATAAATGCAGTAATCCAGATAATATAATGACTTGAATTGATACACTACATTCATAGGTTTATGGAGTTTGTTTATTTTTGAAGCTAAATTAACGTTAAAGGTCAACATTTATCAAAAACGTAATTCACTATTGTTTGGTGTCTACATATATCTTTTACAATATATATGAAGTATCAATAAAAAATTTTTTTTTTAATGTACCCGTTTTTAATATATTCGCAATAAAAAGTCCTGTTTTTCCAAAATGTGCTTGCCAAAATGCCTGTGAACTTGAAGAGCCAAGTCATGTGACCCCGTGACGTGCTAACCGGCATAGCATGAAAGCGTGATTCGAAGCCTTTCAGAGATTTTACTGGGAAGGTGGAACACGTGTATTTTTAAAACGCGAAAATTTTATTAAATTGAATTGAATTGTATGGATGGAATATTCTTTTGGGATATTTTTCAAATGTAAAATATGGTGATTGGATGTTTGGATGTAGCAAAGCAACAGTTTTTCCAAACTTTAAACAAACCGACAATCACAGGGTTTGCATGGAAGTGGTTCTTAAACAACCTGTGCGTAATGGAAAGGACCATTACGATGGGATAGGATCTGAGGTGACCACTTCATCCCTGGGGATTACGACAATTATTTAAGGTGGTGGATAAATATGACACCTATTTTTTTATTTTTTTTAAACATATCTGTTCCAAGCCTGTATCCCCACCGGCACATGTTCTACGATTGCGCATGATACAGCAAACAAGAAACCACGATGAGCACTAGCTAAACTAGAGCTCAAAAGGGGGAGGGGGAGGAGGCGAGGAGGGTACCAGAGCAAGGGCGGCAGTGTAAAATATAGTGGTACGACTCTTCTTTCAAATCAGTTGAGAAAATGTTCATAGATACAACAAATATAACCCACAAAAGTGCCTCTTTGAAAAGTGTTACGCCATGCTCCGTCCCGCAGTAGCGTAGGGAGAGGGCCTACGGGAACCCACCCCCACCCCCATCAAACTTTAAAACAAAAAAACTATTAAATTTTATAAAATCATATATACACGTGTGGGTTCTCTCCCCCATCCATCCCAATGTAAAATCTTGCCTATGCCAGTGGAGGGTACCAAGCCTTGAATGATAAAAATATGGGGCTTGTATTTCATAATACACACACACACACATACACACACAAAATATATATATACACACACACACACACACACACACACACACACACACACACAGAGTGGACTTAGGATGCACATTCAAGAACAAAAGAACCTTTCATGTGGTAATTAGCTCTGTCTACGCCGGCACGCGATCTTGCCCCTATACAGTCTGCCAGTGGTCACCTTTTTACAAAGACTGTAGATCCCGAGTTATTAGGACACCACAAAAAGTGTTATGAAATAATCGCGCCTCTTTGAATGCTTAACAAACAATGAACAACACCTGTAGTAATGGGCGTATAGGTAGCAAGATAAATCGTATTATTATTTGTATGTGTTCATACCTGTATTGCATCATACTGATCTGTCTAAGACAATAAATTCAGATCCCGATTTTATGTGATATTAATCAGTAAAATAATGTTATTTATTCTGCTTGTTGTTTTAAATGTGTTCCGATCTGAACACATTTTTTATTACAGTCAATTGTTAATATCCCACTTTCAAAAGTTGGGTCAGAACTTAATTGTGTCCTGCTTTTCACAGGTAGGTAGGTAACTGGGTTAACGTGCTTATATACCACTTCCTCACCAATCGAGGTACCATTAGAGTAGATGTACAAATGTGTTAAGACCAAAATGTCGAAACTAGCGCCTGTTAAGAATCAGCTGTTTTTCGAACAATCATTCTCTGCTGTCGGCATGTTGACCTACTAACAGAACACCTGATGCTACATCACAGATCTGATGTGGGTCAAATCGACTGAGCAGTGGGTTGTTTTCCTCCATGTAAACTTGTGTAATTCAGGATTATGATAACTCCAGATATCAACACGATCAAGCTCCCCAATGGTCTCTAATACTTTGTCACATGCTTTTGGGTTATTAATATTTATATAGTTGTACGTATCGATATCAGGGTTTAACACTAGATTCCAATCACCACCAAATATACAATGTTTATTACTAAGTGTTATTTATCAATATTGCAACACTACGGGATTGGCTACTATAAGAATTAAAAATACGTTGAAATCCCCATTCAGTGCAAATAATATAGGCTCTTTTTCTTTTGTAAAATGGGTATCCTGAAGAAACAGATTGAAAATTGTTTTGATCTAAGGAAATTAAAAACATCCTTCCTTTTTTTAACATCCGCTAGTCTCCAGCAATTCATTGAGTAACAAGTAAATCCTCTATCCATTATCAAAAGTGGTTCTAAAATATAGTATACAAATCAAATAGTAAATTACTTTCCACTCATTACACAGAACACTTAAAAACAAGGTGATATACACGTGTTTCATAATACACTTTTTTAAAACAAATACGCGCACATACAAATTGCCAACATAAGATTCCTAATACACATCTAAAAAATAAAAACATCCCTATAGGGTCAGAGGGACACGTCTTGGAATTCATTTATGCCCCAAGCCCTGTTACATTACTTGATAAATTGACAAAAGCAACTGAATACAAAACAAACAAACGAAACAAACAAAATATATCTCGCAACAGCAGTATTGATTTTGTTCAATCTAATTAAAATTAGCTCCACTATTACATGTGGATCTAACAGCAGCCAGTTGGAGCTCATGTCCACCAATCAAAACCTTACTTGCAGAATCATGCCAGTGATTTGAAAATAATTTGAAAATATTCCGAATTATCCTGAGGGTATACGATATGTTTAATGTGAATTACGAATGCCTTATTTAGACCAGTATAACTAACTTTAATCGGATTGCTAACAACACTGCGTAGTCTCCAATGTTCAGGTAACAGTTCGTCTGTAAATAATAATTTACATATTGACCAATCACACTTCGCCTTTTATAACGTTATTTGGGAGCATACAAATTCTAAAAATATCGGGCGAGTCTATTTTAGTGGCCGCAGTACAGCGAACCATACCAATATGTACGGGATGGGTTATCAGTCTTCAATTTTACATTAAAAATTATTTATTTATTTATTAAAAACCCCCAACTAAATCAAACTTCAGTTTTACATTACAATTAAAGTATTTATTTTATAAAATAAAACATGTTTTAAGGCACACCAAACATGTCATATACCCTCAGGATAATTCGGAATGTTTTCAAATTATTTTTAAATCACTGGCATGATTCTGCAAGTAAGGTTTTGATTGGTGGACATGAGCTCCAACTAGCTGATGTTAGATCCACATGTAATAGTGGAGCTAATTTTAATTAAATTGGATTTTGTTTTACAGTAGTCACAGAAAAGATAGTTATGGTGGTATTTTTTATTAAATATTATAGAATATATATGTGGTGTGCACAAAAACAATAAATAAAAAACCCCAACAACAAATCATAAATTAATTTTGAGATAATAAAAAAAATCAATAAAGTTTGGAAGATTTATAAGATATTTTTCATTGAACCAGCACCTATTTCAACAGATCCCGCCTACTATTTACTTTGAAATCATTTGTAAAGAACAAACAAATAAATAAATAAACTAATTAATTAATTTAAATCGTATAAAGCAATAAAGCAAAAAAAAAAAAAATTAGATAAATAAATATTATTAAAGTGTACACGCAGTCCGTATAATGTAGTTTGTTAAATTGCAGTATATATTACACAAACACCTATACGAACATATACACAAACTAGATATACCTAATTACACAAACATCTGTTCATGCATATTTACATATATACACATACATATATAAACGTAATACATACAAAGACGCCAAAAAAAAGAAAAAAAAAAGTTGGAGCAAACGTTAAGAATAGAAAATAAATTCATAATAATGATAAATAATTGATAGATTTTAATATCGAGAAGAGCCAGTCTCCCTACGTGCAACAATATCCCGATTAAATCTAAATGTTTGGGGGCATTATTTCACAGAACATACTTCATGTTTTTCAGTACTTAATTGCAAATGTAAATCGACCTTCGTGTAAAATGAACGGGTAAGGTGAAGTTAGATTTCATTAGCCCTACGTCATAATCATGACAAGTTAGATTTCATTAGTCCTACGCCATAATCGTGATGGTGTGATACACGAATGTATTAATTTTTTCTGATTTATTAATAGTTTTTAACAAATAAATTGTGCTCGATAACTTAAAAATACAAGGCTGCAGCTCCTCCCCTTCTGTTGTTTACCAATCATGCACTATTTAATAATATTTGCGGAGTAACAGAGCTCATGTTTACTTTGAGCCCAGCCACGGCTGTTTGCGAGAGACTTTTCTCAGCTATGAACAGGGTAAAAAAACATCCCAGAGAAGTGTTTTAGGGCAGAGAATGTTAAATAATATACTCATAATAATGACACGTGGGCAAAAATCCCTAAAAGAATGGCTTACAAGTGGAAAGGGTTCTCGCCACATCCACGACCACTTAAGACATACACATACATCGACATAATAATTATATTGAGATGAACAAGTGGACACCACCAAACAAATAACAAAGTTTAAATCAACAAATGGACACTATTTAAAAATTAAAGTTTAAATCAACAAATAGAGAAGACAGTGGATACTACTGGACAGACATATACATTGAGTACTTCCTGGATAAGTGTTGCAAAATTCTTTGTGCATGTGCAATCAAACCAATTACTTTCAATATTATTACATTATTAAGCACTGTATTAAATTAAAGAGGAGTAACACAAATGGTTACCTTAAGAAGTATGGGAAGTGGAAAAATATATGGGGCAAGTGAATATCTGATTGGCACTTGCCCTGTGGTAAGTAATGTTTTTAAAAAATATTTGAACCCTTGCTTTAGAGGAAAATTGAATGTAATGTGTAAACTGAATCGGTCAGAATCTTTTGACCTATGGGGGTGGAACTCGATCAGAAAATAGATCCTCTGAGGAGGTTTGATCCTGTGCCCCACATGCAGACTACAATATGTGGTTTATGCTACTAATGGGAGTGTTATGATGACAAAGCTCCAAGTGGTCATAAGTGGCTAAAAATTAATTCTCAAACAACTATAAAAGACATGACACAATGAGCATGTGTAAATTTTAGTTCTTTATTTTAAAGAAAAGTGTAAATAGTTTGTAATAGTCTTTCAAAGGTGCGGGATGTAGCCAGGTGGTAAAACGCTTACTTGATGGTCGGTCGGTCTGGGATCAATCCCCATCGGTGGGCCCATTGGGCTATTCCTCATTCCAGCCAGTGCACCATGACTGGTATATTGAAGACTGTGGTATGTGTTATCCTTTCTGTGAGATGGTGCATATAAAAGATCCCTTGCTACTAATGGACACATGTAGCATGTTTTCTCTGTGACTATATGTCAAAATTGCCAAATGTTTGACATTCAATAGCCGATGATTAATAAATCAATGTGCTCTAGTGGTGTCGTTAAACAAAACAAACTTTAAACAAACTTTTTAGTCTTTCAATAAAAGAATCTCACACTTCAGTGTGCCACATATTAAGGTTAACCTTTTGATATAAAGTAATGTTAAAACAAACAAAGATGTCAAATATTAGATGATTACATTACGTTTGTTTTCATTTCCACTACAGGCTTTTTAGACTTTACCTACATGTATATTCAAAGCTTTTCAGACTTAGGTTTGTTAAAAGACAATTCTTCCCTTGTTGGTGTGAGCACTGCTGCACAATGGCCACATCCATGTGATATTTAGGAGATAACCATATAGAGTTTTTATATTTGTGGGTGTTATTGTCTATTTGATCCCGCAAATGTCATTGTTGACCGAAGGCGTTTGCAGAACTAACTGTATATTTGGTATTTCTTGAAAAAAATACCTGGCTACAGTTTAACTGTAGACACTTGAATCATTAACTTAACCTGTTCCAATTGCTAATGACGTCACTTTCTAATGACGTCGTTAGCTTTCCGGGTGTTATTTTCATTTGATCCCGGGAAAAGGAATGTAATTAACCAATCACAATACAGAACACACTTGCCATCAGTTTACAAATGTAAACAAACTGTTTGTGAAATAACGTTTCATATTGTTATTTTTTCGAGAAGAATGCATGAAACTCAAGGCAAGTATGGATGTAAGATAAATCAATAATGTGGATAGAGATGGAATATTAAAAAACAAATGGGAAGCAAACAGCTGCTTGTCAAATTGATTGTCAGAAAGTATATTGGGCATTTTTACCAGCATAATTTGCCACCAGCCTCACGCCAATTTCGAGCCTCGAATATTGTTTGAACATGTTTAGACAAATTTCCTTTAGGTTAGCAAATTGAATTGCTACAAGGTAAACACATCTTAAACATGGTAATTCTTGATTTGGCACATATATCACAAAATACATTCACCCTGTTTGAATTTTTTTTTTTTTTTTTTTTTTTTTTATATTTGCAGGTCGACCACTTACGGAAGAAAATAAATGTGACAATGCAGGTTGTGAACAAATGTGTGTGAAAAAAAATCATACATTCCATTGCACATGTCCAGAGAACAAAGTACTATGGCTTGATGGATTACGTTGTGTAGATAGAGGTATTGTTATAATCTTCAGATATATACTCCTAAAAAAAAGAAACTTTACATTGGTAAAAGTAATGCTATCGGATTATTTTTACAGAATCAAAAACATCGTAAAGACAAGTAAGTGAGCGAATGGTGATGCAAAAACACTAGAAAACATGTTCGATTCGCATAAACGTAGCCATAGTCAACATTTGAACTGAAACGTAAAAACGCAACCCTCAGAGAAGCATGTGCATCATGAAGTTCTGTAACTTTACATGCCAAGCCCTCTGTTGGTGGGGCATAAAACCCACATCCGAATCTATTGGGATTCACATGAAATAATTCAAAAAATTTTATTATATGTAATAATTAGAACTGTGACAGTCTGGTTCTCAAGCTTCAGTGAGAACTAGCTTCTAAAGTGTAGCATGTTGTGGGTCATCAAGACAGTTCTGGCCTCAAGCTTCTAAGGTGTAGCATGTAGTGGGTTATCAAGACCGGTCTGGCCTCGAGCTTCTAAAGTGTAGCATGTTGTGGGTCATCAAGACAGTTCTGGCCTCAAGCTTCTAAAGTGTAGCATGTAGTGGGTTATGATGTGGGTTATCAAGACCGGTCTAGCCTCAAGCTTCTAAAGTGTAGCATGTAGTGGGTTATGATGTGGGTTATGTAGTGGATTATGTAGTGGGTTATTAAGACTGGTCTGGCCTCAAGTCAGTCATTTATTAACCAGTTTCTGTGAACCAAAGAAGCCCCAAAAGAGAACAGAAAGTAAAGTGAAAGGTCAATATTACTTTGCCAAAATTCGTAGTATGTTGTTTTCTTACGTTGGTTTGCTGAAAAACTTGATTTTAATAAAATGATCTGCTCTTTGTCAGTGTAACTTCTGCAGTAACATCCATACAGAAGTCAATAAACAGTATAAAATTCAAAATAAGTGCACAATGTGTGTTAATGTTCCCACTTAAAGAGCGTGAAAAAACGCACCAATCGCAAAGCACCAGACTTGATGTTGCACGTGCGAAGGGTGTGATTTAAAATTGAATACTTAGTTTGTGCGTACGTTGTTTGTTACTGGAACACTAAATCTGAACTTTTCAACAATGCGATGTCTCCAACATCAGGAATGTCTTAGGGAATTGTGGCCCATAAATTTAATGTGTCTCAATCAGTCATTAGTCCAATGTGGGCCTGATATTGAGAAACGAGAAATGTGGCTGATCAGGATGGCCAAGGCATCGAGGTCAATCAGCCGATCAGATTGCAAGAGAACTGTTACAGACTGCATAGAAGTAACATCCACACATGTCGACCCTACGTTACCCAACATTTGACTGCGAGGCTCATTGTTGCCAGGTGTCAATGGTATACACATTGTAGACATTGGGCTTACAGGCATTGGGCTTGGATAATGTTTTCAGACCAGTCCAGATTCACACTAGAAGACTTCTATGATTAACGCCAATGTTCATCCTCATGACCGATTTGGAGGAGGGTCTGTTATGGTGTCACCATGACTGCCAGAACCCAGCTGCATATTGTTCATGGGAGGGACACTGGGCAGTACTACCGTGATAACATCCTTGCACTGATCGTTCCTAAACAAAAATTACAAGCTTTTTAAATAGCTGGTAACTATATTGCGACACGGTTGTACAAGCATATCTTACAAGGTAGTAACTACCGCGTTTCGAGCTAGTATTTGGAACCTTTTACAACCATGCAACTAGCTTGTTGCATGCTTGCGACGAGCTACCCGCACGCTTACGATGAGCTACTTGCAAGCTTGCGATGAGCTTTCCGGAAGCTTGTGACGAGCTTCCAACATGCTTACGATGAGCTACTTGCAAGCTTGCAATGAGCTTCCCACATGCTTGCGACGAGGTACCTGCAAACGTGCGATGAGCTTCCCGCATGCTTGTGACTAGCTACCTGCAAGCTTGTGCCATCATCAGCAGCGGCCATCTTGTATCATTTCTAATTCTACAAAAAACCAACAATGATCAGTATTAAAAGTGAAAAACAAGAACTGTTAAAACAAAAAGTAGATGCTACATGTAGTCAGATACATACAAAGTTAGTTTTCTTGTATGATAGACATTTTCCGTGTATGTGGGGTAATCTTGACTGAACTAATATCCTAAGAAAACTGCTGATCCTATATTCTTCTTCTTTTAGGTTATATTCCTCTACTGTCTGGAGATCCACACAGTGGTGCATGTACAGTCATTTGTTTGTTTCTTCTTGTTTTTTGTTTTCTCCTGTTCCACCAAGTAGGATTCAACTGGCCTCAGATTGACAGAGATCTTTTATACTTCTTAAGTTCTACTAGCCAGGTTTCAACGAAACTTGGTTCAAACAATGCTCGCATGGCCTTCACAAAATTTAGTTTTTTTCAGGCCAATTCAAAACCCAAGATTGCCTCCCTGGCCTCTGATTGACTGAGACATTCTTTACTTCTTCTCAAGGTCCACCAGGCAGGTTTCAATATAACTCAGTCCAAATGATCCTCTCATGGCACTTGCTAAGTATTGCTATTTTTTGGTCTGATTTAAAATCCAAGATGGCCACCCTTGCTCAGACATTTTCAACATCTCAGATTCCACCAGGCAAATTTCAACTAAACATTGCCCAAGTCATCCTCTCATAGCCATGCATATATTGTAATTTGTGGGGCCAATTGAAAATCCAATAATTACAAGATGATCCAGTTTTTACCAGATTACGTCATCATGCATATGTATTAATATTAATTTTGTTTTAATTATTATTGTAAATACCATCTAAATCTGTTACATGTATTGGTTGTTTAGCCACTGTTCCCATTGAATTTTATAAATTATATGAGAAGTTATGAATTAAAAAAAATAACCATGAAAATGATTTGGACTTAGGTTTTTTTCTGTTCAATTTCAACTATACAAACTAAGCCTTTTTGTGTGGAGCCTTGCGCAACATGTCAGAAGTGTAGACATGCTTCCATGCAGCAAACTTGCAGAAATGAAAACATGCTTGTGAGAATCTTGCACAATTGAAGACATGCATGCACATAGCTTGCAGAAATGAAAACATTATTGTGAGAAGCTTGCACAGTTGAAGATATGCATGCAGCAAGCTTGCAGAAATGAAAACATGCTTGCGGGAAGCTTCCACATTTGAAGATATGCATGCAGCAAGCTTGCGCATGCTTACAGAAATGAAAACATGTGACAAGCTTGCAGAATTACTGATTACCTTACGCAAGCTAAATTTTAGCTTGCAAATATCTTTCATTGCTTGTACTATCTTGTAACAACCATACCTTGCAACAACCTAGCTGTAAGGATGCATTTTTGTTTGGGTTGTGCCCTTCGCACGTCGGGCTGGGTGTGATTTTGTCTTTCAAGACGACAATGTCGTGCTCACGGAATCTACTGGTCACTTCATACATGCAGCAACAGAATATCACCACACTTCCAGTGAGCACATGTGGGACATCATCAGACAACATCTCCGAGAATGTCGGCGTTTTCCAACCAACTTGGTTGAATTAGGCACTGCTCTCCAAGAGGAATGGGACAGGATCCCCCAAAATGTTATTGAACTTTTAATCAGGAGCATGCCATGCCAGATTCGTGCATGCTTGAACGAACTGCAGGGGTTTTGCCCATTACTAATGCAATTATTGACCACATGAAATTGACAAGCATCACCCCTGTGTCTCCTCCGAACCTACCTCACTATCCTGGCTAGAATCTTTAATGCCAATCCCTTGTCATACGAGTGCTTGTGTTTTACCATTAATTATTATTACAATAAATATTAATACATCTCTGTTACATTGTGTTATATTTGAATATTCACTACTTATTTTGAACATTATATTACTGTAACGTATTTCACAATATCTTCATTCAACAATAATAAAGAAGGAAAGAATATCTATCTGATCATCAGACGTAAACTGGCATGTACTGGGTTTGTATCAATGTACCAGCTCCCACTCTAAGTGAGTTTCAGTGGCTCGGTGGGAAGTTTTACAGTGACCTCTCTCACTAACAAATATATATATAGCCATTAAACCGCTGTTCTGGACAGATATATGTAGTTGAAATGTGTGCTGAGAACAGTTTACCATTACCTCAATTGAATAGGCTACATGCTTGAAAACTAAGTTCAATTATATAAGATCATGAACCACCCTACCCCCTTTTTTTTTTATAGTAAAATAATTATGTGGAACTGGACATCATTCTATAATCATTGGTTATTAATTCCAATAAAAAGCAAAGATAATTTATATGAACTATTATCCTGTTCAATTACTTAGACCCAAAGTTTTTTGCAAATGTTACGTTTATTTCCTATTCAATATTTGTTTTCTTTGCATTTACATGAAAACAAACCCAAACCCCAACAGGTTTTATATACAAATCATCATATAAAATGCACGAAGTTGACTTTATTCCACTTTTTAAAAATCTCTGTGTGTTCGGAATGCACGTTATTTCTCTTATAAATAACTAAGGTCATTTGCATATCAAAAGCATCATTCTATAGTGCGTTTCAAACTAATGTTCGGTTCTATCGTCCTATCCGCACAAATCGTAGTATGACCTATATTTAAGAAAATATCTGTAAACATGAAGCGGGCGCGGATTCAGGTGGGGAGTTCAAGTGACAAAACCTCAGTTTGAAAAAAAAATATGTATCAAATATTATAATTATATTGTGGAATACACAAGCACGCGCGCTGAAGGGAGAGACAGATAGAGAGAGAGAGAGAGAGAGAGAGAGAGAGAGAGAGAGAGAGAGAGAGACGTGATTTATATAATGACACACTCAACACATTTTAATCTATGGTTATATGGTTATAGGGAGAGAGAGAGAGAAGAAATTGGTATGCATGCGATTGGTGGAGGTGTGACCCTCTGCACAACCCCAACCCCACTTAAGGCTTCTTTTGTATATGGAGCAGGACGTAGCTCAGAGGTAAAGCGTTCGCTCATGGTAGGTTGACTGATCTATCCCACATGGTGGACCCATTGGGTTGTGTCTAGTTCCAGCCTGTACACCACAATGATGTATAAAGGCTGTGGTATGTGCTATCCTGTCTATGGGATGGTGCATATAAAATGTCCCTTATTGCTTATCAAAATTGCTTATCGGAAACAGTGGCCCATGTGGCGGTAGCGAGTTTCTTTCTCACTGTCATAATGGTCCTTAACCGTTTTGTCTGATGCCACATAAACGTATATCAAATGCGTTGAGTGTGTCGTTAAATAAACATTTCTCTCGTATGTATGTGTAGTCTATATGCATTTCTAGTCGATTAATTTATAGGTTGTTAGGTTGTTTGATAGTGAATGATATGGAAATAAATAGTTTTTGGTGTTAAAGAGTTCATGCATACATTAAAGTAATACTCCTGATGGGTATGGAGAAATAACTTAATCAGTCGACGAACTCATTTCTTCATCACTATCTTCGTTAAGGGGGACTATCACAGGGGGTATTTTATTTCTTATAAAACTATTTTGTTTTCCAAAATCTTCTTCGATCTTTATTACATGTTTAACTGCGTCAGAGAAGTGTGTAGGTGTGACAGAGTTCAATGCATGTGCAAGTTCTGTCCGCACCGTGGTCATTTTACCATCATTATGACGAGCTATGTGCCCTTTGACTTAATTGACTCCAGATCAGTTCTATCGGATTGAGTTCAGAATGTCTTGGCGGCAGTCTTATAGACACAAGTGCCCATGGCGTTCAGCAATATCATCAGTAACAAATTGCTGTGCACATTTGTTACTTTTCACAAGTTCATAAAGAACTGGCTTTGTCATGTTACTCTCAAAAGGTATATTTTTGTTTCGTAGCCACGACTGAATTTCTTCCTTTTTAGCGTTTAGTGCAGGACATCGTGTAATCTCAGTTAATTTGTTGTGGTAGCTTGCGTTATCCATGACGATAACAGAAGGTTCTGGTAGAGAAGGCATAAGTTGTTCTTCAAACCATTTGATGAAATTGTCATGATTCATCTCACCATGATAGTCTCCGTCTGGGTTTTTTAGCCTCAAAGATCAATTCACAGCCATCTATCAATCCATATTTATCACAGCCAGCATGACAAATAATAAGTCTTTTTCCCTTCCCAGTCACCGAACAGAGTTTAGGAACTCGATCAGCAGCGTCTGATTTCGGCAGGTGATTGGCGGTACTTGTGCCCGGGTGGATATCTGTCCAGTGGTGGGATGTTGTGTGGTTGACATTCACCCAGGTCTCATCTTGATACACTATTAAATACCCCTGTTCTCGTAAACTGGATATTTCATGGAGATAGGACAGTCTCCTGTCTGATATATTGGCGTCCTCAAAAATCACTTTTCCGGTTGTAGACATATGTTGGTATTTAAAATCGAGGTCATGGAGTGTTCTTCGTTAAGTTGATATGGATATGTTGATTCCACATTCCTCCCTTGAAGCCACGTTAATCTTATGTAATGTAGGTAATTCGCCCTCTCTATAAAATCTGTATACTCGTCGTCTAATAACATCTTTATCAAATAAATCGATGAGTTTTCGGTCGCGTTTTTTAACAGTGATTTCTGTGCTCGGATTCGTAGAGCTTAGATTTTTCACAGTTCTTTTTACTGTTGAAACCGAAACTTTAAGTGCAGTGGCAACTCGATCGACAATTCGATAAGAAGCATACCTAGGTCTACCGCGCTGATATTCATCTTCAAAATAATCGAAAACGTTCTTAATACACGATTTTACATCAACTGAAGTGTTTTTCGATTTACCCATATTTTTCCTCAAATAACAATAACAACAATGTCGACTAATACATTTTCAATGAATTTATATACCCTACCTAACTTGTATTTTACGTGGTTTACACATTGCTACAATAGCACGTGCAGTCATAGATCGAAATAATGATGTTATTGACCAAGCAATGCTATCGTATTTTGGACATTCAGGGCTGTGTCTGCGGGATGAAAAAGTGGTTGAACCCATATGAGTCCGAACAATAGCCCTTTGGTTTTTCGCATTACAAATGTAACACCCCACCCCCAAACCCCAGCCCCTAGCACCACCATAAATACTATATATATATATATATATATATATATATATATACGTATAAGTTCCCAATTTAGAGGCAAATTAAATAACATTCTTATTATTATTTGATGTTGGTGGCCTTTGACATTTTATCCCCCCCCCCGGTCTTCTGGGTCCGGCCCTGCATTAAATTTATTTTTAAATTTGGAAAGCACATTCCTGCGGTGTGTGAGGTGATTTGTGTTTATTACTGTGCATGCTACACCTCAGTTGTGTTAGGTTAGGTATGGTATGCTAATATATAATTGATATAATAAAATAAAAATACTTAATACATTAGCTAAATTGATTAAATATAATGCACCTACAAGAAAGGGTTACATGTTCTGTTTGTTTACATCTATGTTTAACGGAAAGATTAGACAATGCTGTTACACACTGCAAAACAATAATGACCTTGATTTAGTGAAACAAGCTATAATGGCCTTCACGTAGCCTCAGATCCCAATCTTTTGATATGCAAATGACCTTAGTTATTTATAGGAGAAATAACGTGCATTCCGAACACACAGAGATTTTTAAAAAGTGGAATTAAGTCAACCGTGCATTTTATATGATGATTTGTATATAAAACCTGTCGGGGGTTTGGGTTTGTTTTCATGTAAATGCAAAGAAAACAAATATCGAATAGGAAATAAACGTAACATTTGCAAAAAACTTTGGGTCTAAATAATTGAACAGGATAATAATACATATATACCACAAACGTTTATAAATAAACACTTTTGATAAAAACATAAACACTTTTGATAAAGTTCTTGTTTAAAAATAAGTCTAGATTAAGTGGATTCTTGCAGATTGCTTTCATGAAAATCCACATGGATTCTTGTGAAAACTGACTAATTTTTAGCCCTGATGTATATTAAAGTGCAGGTGGGCTTGTTTGAAAGTCAGTCCACACAAAATTGCTGGCTTCTCGAATATTTAGTATGAACAAAAAGAAAACCTTATTTGTTTATTTACATGTACATAATGTAGATATAATCATGAACTGAGAGGCATACATATCACAATGAGTATTCACTAAATGTTTTCTGTAGAAATGCTGAATCTATAATATAATCGACAAGACCTTTTTAATAGTTTCCTATTGTTCTGTGAGTGGGACGTAGCCCAGAGGTAAAGCACTGGCCTGATGCGTGGTCGCTCTAGGCTCGATCCTTGTCAAGTGGGTCCATGGGCTATTTCTCGTTCCAGCCAGTACACCATAATTGGTATATTAAAGACCAAGGTATGTGCTATCCTGTCTGTGGGATGGTACACTGATGGAACATTCTGCTATTTTGGTGTACATGTATTTTAAATTGCCCTTTAGTGTTTTTATACATGTAGGTACTGTATTACTTTTATGACAGCAGTGTAAATATTTGCATTTATCCAAATGTTGCTCAATTTGTCACAACCTACAAGTCCTAGATCAGTGGGAAATGGTTTATAGGTGCAACTACATGTATAGATGTTTATCACAGTTCATGTATAAAAAAAACATTTCACATTTTAAAATAAAATACTTTTGTTTAGCTGAACGTTAAATGTGTTTAGTTTCATGTCTCACAAACTGCAAGTCCTACATGTTGGTTTATAATTGCACCTATGGATCTTCATCACATTGCATGTGAAAGAAATGAAAAAGTAATTAAATTAAAATTTTGATTGCATTTTGTTTAATGAACTGTATTTTAAAATTGTATTGATTCTTTTTTCTTTAGACATGTATTGAGATGTTGAATAAGTTTATGGTAGGGAAGACATTTAATTGCATGGAATTCTTATTCATTTATAACATCACCATACATCTGTTTTAAGGTTTATTTCTTGGCCTTTCTTTCAGGTTCTGAAGTGAAGATCACTTCGAAGCCAAGAAATATACCATATAAAGCACATGAGATTTGTACAAGTGTTGATTCAAAGTTAGCTACTATTTTTAATCTAAAGGAATATACTGAAATGAAGATTGAGACGGAGAAGAATGGTGAAGATCATTTTATAGGTAAGTTTCAAAAGTCACTCTAAAAATCATCTCTTTCTGTCATGAATCTATTTTCACATTAGAATCAGACCTCTTTACAACGACTGTCATTGCAATGACATTTACACCATCTGATGTGCAAACAATTAATACAGCATAAAATCCCATGCTTTGAAATAAAATGTACGAGGGCATGTACATTCCTCCATATCCATAGATCTGATAAAAACGTCCCAGCAACCAGTCATTAGCTAAATCTTCCCTTGTACAAGGGCACCGTCCTTCCAACATGATATCAGCTCATTGTGGTAGATCATTAGGCAAATCTTCCCTTGTATGACGACACCGTCCTTCCAACATGATGAGTTCATTGTGATAGATCATTAGATAAATATTCCCTTGTACGAGGACACCGTCCTTCGAACATGATATCAGCTCATTGTGATAGATCATTAGGTAAATCTTCCCTTGTACGAGGGCATTGTCCTTCCAACATATCAGCTGATTGTGATAGATCATTAGCTAAATCTTCCCTTGTACGAGAGCACCATCCTTCCAACATGATGTCAGTTCATTGTGATAGATCATTAGGTAAATCTTCCCTTGTACGAGGACACCGTCCTTCCAACATGATATCAGCTCATTGTTATAGATCATTAGGTAAATCTTCCCTTGTACGAGGGCACTGTCCTTCCAACATGATCAGCTCATTGTGATAGATCATTATCTAAATCATCCCTTGTACGAGGGCACCGTCCTTCCAACATGATATCAGCTCATTGTGATAGATCCTTAGCTAAATCTTCTCTTGTACGAGGGCACCGTCCTTCCAACATGATCAGCTCATTGTGATAGATCATTAGCTAAATCTTCCCTTGTACGAGGGCACCGTCCTTCCAACATATGAGCTCATTGTGATAGATCATTAGCTAAATCAGCTTGTACGAGGGCACCGTCCTTCCAACATGATATCAGTTCATTGTGATAGATCATTAGGTAAATCTTCCCTTGTACGAGGACACTGTCCTTCCAACATGATATCAGCTCATTGTGATAGATCATTAGGTAAATCTTCTCATGTACGAGGGCACTGTCCTTCCAACATGATATCAGCTCATTGTGATAGATCATTAGCTAAATCTTCCCTTGTACGAGGGCACCGTCCTTCCAACATGATCAGCTCATTGTGATAGGTCATTAGCTAAATCTTCCCTTGTACGAGGGCACTGTCCTTCCAACATGATCAGCTCATTGTGATAGATCATTATCTAAATCATCCCTTGTACGAGGGCACCGTCCTTCCAACATGATATCAGCTCATTGTGATAGATCCTTAGCTAAATCTTCCCTTGTACGAGGGCACCGTCCTTCCAACATATGAGCTCATTGTGATAGATCATTAGCTAAATCAGCTTGTACGAGGGCACCGTCCTTCCAACATGATATCAGTTCATTGTGATAGATCATTAGGTAAATCTTCCCTTGTACGAGGACACCGTCCTTCCAACATGATATCAGCTCATTGTGATAGATCATTAGGTAAATCTTCTCATGTACGAGGGCACTGTCCTTCCAACAAGATATCAGCTCATTGTGATAGATCCTTAGCTAAATCTTCCCTTGTACGAGGGCACCATTTTTCCAACATATCAGCTCATTGTGATAGATCATTAGCTAAATCAGCTTGTACGAGGGCACCGTCCTTCCAACATGATATCAGTTCATTGTGATAGATCATTAGCTAAATCTTCCCTTGTACGAGAGCACCATCCTTCCAACATCATGTCAGCTCATTGTGATAGATCATTAGCTAAATCTTCCCTTGTACGAGGGCACCGTCCTTCCAACATGATATCAGTTCATTGTGATAGATCATTAGCTAAATCTTCCCTTGTACGAGAGCACCATCCTTCCAACATCATGTCAGCTCATTGTGATAGATCATTAGCTAAATCTTCCCTTGTACGAGAGCACCATCCTTCCAACATCATGTCAGCTCATTGTGATAGATCATTAGCTAAATCTTCCCTTGTACGAGGGCACCGTCCTTCCAACATATGAGCTCATTGTGATAGATCATTAGCTAAATCAGCTTGTACGAGGGCACCGTCCTTCCAACATGATATCAGTTCATTGTGATAGATCATTAGGTAAATCTTCCCTTGTACGAGGACACCGTCCTTCCAACATGATATCAGCTCATTGTGATAGATCATTAGGTAAATCTTCTCATGTACGATGGCACTGTCCTTCCAACATGATATCAGCTCATTGTGATAGATCATTAGCTAAATCTTCCCTTGTACGAGGGCACCGTCCTTCCAACATGATCAGCTCATTGTGATAGGTCATTAGCTAAATCTTCCCTTGTACGAGGGCACCGTCCTTCCAACATGATATCAGCTCATTGTTATAGATCATTAGCTAAATCTTCCCTTGTACGAGGGCACCGTCCTTCCAACATGATAAGCTCATTGTGATAGGTCATTAGCTAAATTTTCCCTTGTACGAGGGCACCGTCCTTCCAACATGATATCAGCTCATTGTTATAGATCATTATCTAAATCATCCCTTGTACGAGGGCACCGTCCTTCCAACATGATATCAGCTCGTTGTGATAGATCCTTAGCTAAATCTTCTCTTGTACGAGGGCACCGTCCTTCCAACATGATCAGCTCATTGTGATAGATCATTAGCTAAATCTTCCCTTGTACGAGGGCACCGTCCTTCCAACATATGAGCTCATTGTGATAGATCATTAGCTAAATCAGCTTGTACGAGGGCACCGTCCTTCCAACATGATATCAGTTCATTGTGATAGATCATTAGGTAAATCTTCCCTTGTACGAGGACACTGTCCTTCCAACATGATATCAGCTCATTGTGATAGATCATTAGGTAAATCTTCTCATGTACGAGGGCACTGTCCTTCCAACATGATATCAGCTCATTGTGATAGATCATTAGCTAAATCTTCCCTTGTACGAGGGCACCGTCCTTCCAACATGATCAGCTCATTGTGATAGGTCATTAGCTAAATCTTCCCTTGTACGAGGGCACTGTCCTTCCAACATGATCAGCTCATTGTGATAGATCATTATCTAAATCATCCCTTGTACGAGGGCACCGTCCTTCCAACATGATATCAGCTCATTGTGATAGATCCTTAGCTAAATCTTCCCTTGTACGAGGGCACCGTCCTTCCAACATATGAGCTCATTGTGATAGATCATTAGCTAAATCAGCTTGTACGAGGGCACCGTCCTTCCAACATGATATCAGTTCATTGTGATAGATCATTAGGTAAATCTTCCCTTGTACGAGGACACCGTCCTTCCAACATGATATCAGCTCATTGTGATAGATCATTAGGTAAATCTTCTCATGTACGAGGGCACTGTCCTTCCAACAAGATATCAGCTCATTGTGATAGATCCTTAGCTAAATCTTCCCTTGTACGAGGGCACCGTTTTTCCAACATATCAGCTCATTGTGATAGATCATTAGCTAAATCAGCTTGTACGAGGGCACCGTCCTTCCAACATGATATCAGTTCATTGTGATAGATCATTAGCTAAATCTTCCCTTGTACGAGAGCACCATCCTTCCAACATCATGTCAGCTCATTGTGATAGATCATTAGCTAAATCTTCCCTTGTACGAGGGCACCGTCCTTCCAACATGATATCAGTTCATTGTGATAGATCATTAGCTAAATCTTCCCTTGTACGAGAGCACCATCCTTCCAACATCATGTCAGCTCATTGTGATAGATCATTAGCTAAATCTTCCCTTGTACGAGAGCACCATCCTTCCAACATCATGTCAGCTCATTGTGATAGATCATTAGCTAAATCTTCCCTTGTACGAGGGCACCGTCCTTCCAACATATGAGCTCATTGTGATAGATCATTAGCTAAATCAGCTTGTACGAGGGCACCGTCCTTCCAACATGATATCAGTTCATTGTGATAGATCATTAGGTAAATCTTCCCTTGTATGAGGACACCGTCCTTCCAACATGATATCAGCTCATTGTGATAGATCATTAGGTAAATCTTCTCATGTACGATGGCACTGTCCTTCCAACATGATATCAGCTCATTGTGATAGATCATTAGCTAAATCTTCCCTTGTACGAGGGCACCGTCCTTCCAACATGATCAGCTCATTGTGATAGGTCATTAGCTAAATCTTCCCTTGTACGAGGGCACCGTCCTTCCAACATGATATCAGCTCATTGTTATAGATCATTAGCTAAATCTTCCCTTGTACGAGGGCACCGTCCTTCCAACATGATAAGCTCATTGTGATAGGTCATTAGCTAAATTTTCCCTTGTACGAGGGCACCGTCCTTCCAACATGATATCAGCTCATTGTTATAGATCATTAGCTAAATCTTCCCTTGTACGAGGGCACCGTCCTTCCAACATATCAGTTCATTGTGATAGATCATTAGCTAAATCTTCCCTTGTACGAGGGCACCGTCCTTCCAACATATCAGCTCATTGTGATGGATCATTAGCTAAATCATTGCCTTGTACGAGGGCACCGTCCTTCCAACATGATCAGTTCATTCCCTTATACAGCATCAAATCCCATGCTTTGAAATAAAATTTGCCGTCCAAAACCTACAGTGAAAATTTGCAACAAACCAAAGAGAAATAAATGTAACATTCTATAATGACTAAAATGTTGAAAGTTTCATAATAAAAAGGAGTGAACAGGTGTGACACTCCCACCTTGTAAGAGTAAATAAATGTTCAAAGTTCCAATCGCTTTTAATTTCTGTTACAGTAAGTATGAGGTATTTGGTCATTCTTTTATTTTTGTAGAACTATTTAAGAAACTTAGAATATTTTTCATTTCTTGTCATCTTATTTGCATGCACATTCCTCCATATCCATAGATCTGATAAAAACGTCCCGGCAGCCAGTCATTAGCTAAATCTTCCCTTGTACAAGGGCACCGTCCTTCCAACATGATATCAGCTCATTGTGGTAGATCATTAGGCAAATCTTCCCTTGTATGATGACACCGTCCTTCCAACATGATCAGTTCATTGTGATAGATCATTAGGTAAATATTCCCTTGTACGAGGACACCGTCCTTCGAACATGATATCAGCTCATTGTGATAGATCATTAGGGAATAAAATGGGGCATCTAGTAAATCATTAACAAACTCCTCCTCATTTAAATGTTAAATAACAAACCAATCATAAACAGTGAAATAATTGTGTGTGTGCTGCTGTTTGAAAATACAACACCTGCAAACAAAACAAGACACAAAAAATAGTTAAGTTTGTTCTTTGCTTAAAATGTTGTTTGTTAATACAAAAATGAGTCAGTATATAGTCATTTGACAGACAACTAGGCGTCTTAAGATTTACCACCTCTTTCTTTTCTCTTCATATAACAGGTTTATTTGAAAAACAATACAAAAGTAACACTATTTTGCATGTATCACTAACACAAACAACCAAGAATTTTTCATAACTAGTAAAATATTGAATCATTTAAAATGTGTTTTCAGGTTGAAAGTTAGAATACCAATATGAAACACATTTGACCATTTTTGGTTTGCAAAAACTGCAAGTTATTATACAATGCAGCCTTTATTGAGTGTAACACTATCGTAATGTTACGTGTGTTACATGGGGTAGTTTTACCCAACAAACATGTCTTTAAGTAATAAATTGTACAAAATAATCTAAATACAGTCAATATGAACTCTGCTACTGTCTCTATACATGTATTGAAGTATTTATTTATATATTTATGTACTGGTTTTACACTTAACATTAGAATATTTAGAGTTGGGAATTTAGTTATGGAATTAAACATAATATCTTGACCTGTCTTAGCTCCCAACATGCCAGCAGGAACTGGAGGTTCAATTTTGCAAAGAGCATACCTGGGCAGGAATTAATGATACATGTATCTACTGGTACTGGCCACTTCCATTTACCCTTTTGTACTTGATGCATCGACTAACGTTAGACCCCCTTCTTAGGAATCTGGCCTTTTGTACTTGATGCATCGACTAACGTTAGACACCCTTCTTAGGAATCTGGCCTTTTGTACTTGATGCATCGACTAACGTTAGACCCCCTTCTTAGGAATCTGGCCTTTTGTACTTGATGCATCGACTAACGTTAGACCCCCTTCTTAGGAATCTGGCCTTTTGTACTTGATGCATCGACTAACGTTAGACCCCCTTCTTAGGAATCTGGCCTTTTGTACTTGATGCATCGACTAACGTTAGACCCCCTTCTTAGGAATCTGGCCTTTTGTACTTGATGCATCGACTAACGTTAGACCCCCTTCTTAGGAATCTGGCCTTTTGTACTTGATGCATCGACTAACGTTAGACCCCCTTCTTAGGAATCTGGCCTTTTGTACTTGATGCATCGACTAACGTTAGACCCCCTTCTTAGGAATCTGGCCTTTTGTACTTGATGCATCGACTAACGTTAGACCCCCTTCTTAGGAATCTGGCCTTTTGTACTTGATGCATCGACTAACGTTAGACCCCCTTCTTAGGAATCTGGCCTTTTATAAGGAACAAACACCAGGGCTCACCCTGTCCATTGCCAAATTAGCCAGCTGCTAATTTTCATGCAAAGTAGCTACAACATTTAGTCTTTGGCAAACTCTTGACATATATATCTGAAAATTGGCTAAAACTAAATTTCTTCCAGTGTGAGCCCTGCAACATCTATATGTAGGGGTGTTGATCTTCCACTTACAAAATTTGACAATTCCGCTTATGAAAATTGCCAATTCTGCTTATAAAATGTGTTTTCCGTTTACTGAACTAAAATTCTGTTTATATCTTCAGAAATAGTCTCTTTAGGCAACATATCCGATTATTACTATTAGTAAAATTGTATTAAGTAAAGTAGGGCTAGTTAATTTTTATTCATGGCTAGTACATTTTTAAAATAACTGATTTAGTAAAAATTCTAGAAGCCCTGTATATATATATATATATATATATATATATATATATATATATATTATATATGAATTAATTTGTCTGTGACAGGTGTTGTGGATGTGGACTATGATCAAAGCTACAGTCGATGGATAGATGGGACAGACGTCGTATTTGACAAATTTGAGGAAACCCGCGGTTATCCAGGTTCCATTGGCCGTATGTCTGGAGAATGGTGGATCTTTAAGAACTCTAGTGGTGACTCGGAAATTTTATGTCGTTCTGGAAGTAAGTTTTAACTCATCTTGATCTTTCAGGTGAATAGTAAAACTGCAGTGTCTATATAGTTACGACACTGTAGCATTATTTACTAATTAATACAAAATACAAATGTATTTACACTTTAAATAAACCTGCATCTTCGATGTCATATTATAATGGCATACACATGCACACAAATATTTTCATTTTAGGTTAGCAATTTTTATAAAAATTATTTTATTAGTATTAATTTACAGATGGTGGACCTAATTAATGACCCAACAAAGTATTATCTGAAAATGTATACATTTGGTTTGTCCCTAAAAGTACTTTATTGGAGAAAAAAACCCTGGATAAAATAAAAATAATAACTCTTTGTAAACCTGTTAAAGACGGAGGTCTTGGAGTGGTAGACATATTTAATTACATTAAAACTCTTAAAATTACATGGTTAAGAAAACTGGAGACAAAAGACACAGAATGGAAACCAATTTTATTTGCATGTTTTCCTCAATTTCGTTACTTAGCTTCATTTGGTAATTATTTTCCAAAACATCTTGTTAGAGATGTAGATAATGTATTTTGGAAAGATTGCCTTTTATGATTTTTCTGTAGCCATAAAAGTAACAACGTTTGAAGACTATCTGAACCAATTTTTTACAATTCGCATATAAAAACAGACAGTAAAAGTTTTTTTAAAAGGAAATGGTTAGAAAAGGGTATTTCACAGATTTGCGATCTTGTGAAAGAAAATGGTGAATTTTATAATTTAATTAATTACAGTATAACCTCGATTTAACACCAACCAATATTCCAAAATAATTTTGGCGTTATATCGAGTTGGCGGTATAGTGGATTTACTACCAAACTTATTTTTTTTTTTAAGTTGCTGAATGTCAAGAATATGACATAAGTTTTAACTGTAAATAACAGTAACAAAAGTAACAATAACCAGGTTTTGCTGATTTTCCTATCACTAGCTGTTTTAGCTTATCAGAGCCGTTGGCATTGGCACATAAAACAATCGTTATCCTGTCCTTGGATTTTTTGGTCCCCTTGTTATCGATCATCTATAAGAGGGATCGATCAGGTAACATGCGATAAAACAGACCCGTTTCATCGGTGTTGTACACATCTTTTAAGGAGTAATTCTTGATAATGTCACTGGCCTTGGTTCGCCCATTAGCAATCAGCTGTTTGTCAACCCCGGCACTTTCACCTGAAATAACATGCTGCACGATGCTGTGTCTCGACTTGAACCTCTGCAGCCACCCATTAGAATTCGCAAAGTCGGAAATGTTTAACTTTCAGAATTTCATCTGTAATAGACATTTTAAGCACGGGCATTGCTGATCCATAAGAATAATGCGTCTTCAAAATCGGTGTGTTTTGCCAATTTGAGGTTTTTTCGGGCCGGTTCGACATTTTCATCTTCCCCCTTTTCCTTTTGAAGTAGAATATCGCCAACTGTCCTTCGTTTTACAGGATAGGCCCACAACGCTGAAAAGTGATTGGCTATATCTTGTTGACTTTTAGTTGAATTTATCTTCGAGTACTGAACAATTTCTCTTTTTTAAACCACGTCTGATACGATACGTTTTCGCTTTAAATCCATTCTACTGTAATAAAATGAGTTACCGGTGTCGTCATATTTATGCCAAAGCTAAATAGCAACTTAACATGAGGCTATGGTCGAAATATGCTTGAGCATAATAAAACTTACCTAAAGTTTGTTTATTAATTAAACTTGAGTCGTTGCTGCCAGCACTTCAAAGACCCGACGTAACAATCCGCGATTGAAATAATGAATATAATGCACCCCTCTGTCACGTGATCACTATAGTGGCTGTTCTTTCTATACCGAGTGTTGCTTGGACACACACTCCACAGTTGCCAAAACATTTCTAGCATTTACATCCGTTAATTGTTACACAATAAACAAAAACAGATTCAGTGTGTACTGCCAGTGTACAACGGTGTTAGGATTTCCCCAATCAACAGATCGCTAGTAATTATGTCACTATAATCAACTTTGTGACCAGACCATTGGCGGCAAAATCGAGGGAATTATAATGGCTAAATGGAGTTCGGTTCAAAGTCGTTGGCCGATGGCGTATACCGAGGGTGGCGTTATATCGAGGGAAATAAATATGAATGAAAACGGTACTTTAAATAAAGTTGGCGGTATGCGAGATTGGCGTTAAATCGAGGGTACACTGTATATCAATTAAATGTGTGTTTTTTAGAATATTATGGTGTCATTAATTCTCTTAATTCATATTTTACCCAATTAACAATGACAAGAATGACAACAAATGTACCGTTAGATGATTCACCTGTTCAACGTATACTTTGCTGTATAAAGAAAGGTTCGAAATTGTATTACTATACATTGACATTTTCTGATATTCAAAATACCGCAGTATCTAAGTGGCAATATCATTTTCACTCTGATCTTGATTGGCCTAGTATCTATCTAAAACCATTTATAGCTACACAGGAAACAAAATTAAGATTGTTTCAATATAGAATTTTACACAGAATATTAACAACAAACTCTTTCATCTGTAAATTAAAACTTGTTGATAGTGAAGCGTGTACTTTTTGTCATAAACATAAAGAATCTATTGTACATCTCTTTTGGGAATGTGAAATTGTCAATTTTGGAATGCATTTTTAAGTTGGTTATAAAGGGACATTCCTGAGTTTGCTACAACGTTTAAGGTGTTATTGACTAACAGAGCCATTTTTACGATTGTAATTACATATCAAATATATATTTCTGCATAAAATATTAGTGGCTGTATATTAAACGTGTTTCTGATCGTTCTAATATTTTTACTAGGTTAAATTGCATTTTATTTCCTAAAATATAATTTTTTCATACGTAGGAAATTATTTGAAGACAGAATCCTGTTTGGTCTTCTTACAAATATTAAGATGACTAGAAACACACTGAATATACAGACACTGATATTCTAAACAAGAAAATATATTTAATATGTAAGTTTAATCGTAGAAATATTTTATTAGTCAGAAACATCTTACAATGCAACAAACTCAGGAATGTCCCTTTAATGGAATCATGTCAACATGTACATATTCTAAAACTCTCCTTTGAACTTATTATATTTGGAACTACTGACAATAACACAACAAACACTATTTTCGACTTTTTATTGCTTACAGCAAAATATTTTATTTATAAATGCAAAGTTCAAAAGATACCGCTAGACATAACTCTTTTCCAACACGAAATCAAGCATAGACACATTGTAGAAAAACATATCTATTTTAGTAAAAACAATATTGGTATTTTTTTGACCAAATGGTCCATGTGCTATACCCTTTTTGAAACCCTAACATGAGTTCATGGTTTTCAATTATTGCATAATATATCAGTTACTTATGATATTATACTATATTTCCCCAGGAGTCTATATATTATAACTCATGGTAATACTGTGCCTCACAAGGCTGCACAGAGTGTAAAGCATTTACACATCCTATATATTTTATTTTTACACTAAGTAATGTATGTATGTATGTGTATATGTGTGTGTGTGTGCGAGTCGCCCCATTAGCTTGTATATTTTATTGGCATATATGCATCTTTATTTATTTACTTATTTACTTATTTATTTGTTTATTCATTTATTATTTATATGGATTTATGTATTTGTATTTGTTTATGTACCTATGTATATATTGTGCTAATAATAAAAAAAAAAAAAAAAAAGTACAGTATATCTTCGCCTGTAAGTTGATCTCGACTATAAGTCGAGTCCCTAATTTCAAGCCCTGAAAACTATATTTTTTTTATTGACCTGTTTATAAGTCGACCCATGAAAAACAACATATATAGTGAAGTATTTCTTATTTTCAGCACATGAAAATAATAATGTACAATATTTGAACAAAAGAAAATTATTTTACAAACTTCGTTTTTCACGTTTTGTACATCACAATATTCCAATCAAACTACATAGCATCAAAACGAAATATTCCCTTAGTAGATAGTGAAAGCAGTTTGACTGTTACCGTATGGCACTGCAGTGTACAGCATGCTTTTGTGCACAGACAACAACTTTATTTATCAATACTGACAACAGATCACTACGATAAAACTGAAAGTTTTGTAACGGGCCTTCCCTTATCACTGAATTATACAAGTAGCGTGTGTTCATTAAAGTTGGCCTCATCACAATAGATACACACTTCGAATCTAAGGCGTTGTTTACCTGGTATGAAGTTAACTTTAGATTCCACCAGGAAAACAGTGAAGACTAATATATTGAATCTAAATAAAAGAATAAGTCATGTGAACGCATAAGATCTTTTATTTATAAGTAGAAAGAAGAAACCAAATGATAATCCAAAAGAAATGTTCAATCACCAAACAGACGAGAATGTTTATAATTTGCTGTTTATTTAATCCGTGAAAGAAAATATCAACGTTCACAGTTTATTCCAAAGGCAAGTTATGTTTATTGTTAGAGTTGACAGCTCGCAGAACGGTATCGCCAATCCGACGATTTCGCTGTAAGGAAATCTTATCTCTTGAAGATGAACGGACAGGTCACATAACGGCATCATTTCCCCCGACTCCGTCTCACGAAAACAAACGACTTCACCTGAATGAGATTTGACGACTCCATTGAACGGCTTCGTTGAAGAACACACTAGCGAAATCACCTCACGATATCGCTGAGCGAACTCATTGCTGATGGTTCTGTTAACCAAACGGTCTCGTCAAACGATCCACTCCATCAAGAAACGGCTTCGTCACACAGACGGTTGTATCAATCGAACAACTTCGTAGAATCACGAATCAAACACATTTCTCGTCAAACGACGTCAAACGACGACTCCGTGGAACGAACGATTTATGAAAACGAAACAGAAACTATTTGCACACTTATATCCAGTTTGATGTGAATGAATGTTTAACAACACCCCAGCACTAGCGACACGTGAAGATGGATGATGGGATCCTGGTGGTTGAGTTGGGGCATACCTGCGGGTATGACTTCTGACAATTCACCACTTTGGCCCGGAGTTCAAATAGATGGGCGGTCAGGAAGGCCCGACCTGATCAATCGGCTGGTCACGCCAAGCTCCAGAGCAAACAATCTTTGTTTTGTTTACATTAGTCAAGAGCAAACATAGTTTTATACACCATATGAATTTGTTGCTCTTGGGGTGGTGGCTAGGGTCAGTTGGGTGGTTTTGTTATTTTTATTGCTCAAGTATATCAACCATGTGTCCCTGGCATGGCTGTCTGCTGGATGTCCGCAGCACCATGTCCCCTTGTTGGACTCAGTGGGGGGCATGGTTGATAAACCTTTTTTAACCTAATATGGGTAAATCAAATTTATCAACTTTAGATGGGACCTTTAAAAGGGTCCACACCGAAGTTTCGGACTTCATGTCTTCGGACGAGGAGTCCATGAAATCTAAAACAAATGTGAAGAAATCCAAAGTGATTTCTTCACAACATTGGCCAAGGTTTCTAGTCATCAGTTCCACTGATGACAGAGCCTTGAATAGACTTTCACCTTTTGCCATTCAAAAGGCAATTGTTGGCTTCGCTGGTGAGCCAAAATCTGTTAAGAAAATTAAGAATGGGCTATTGGTTGAGTGTTTAACCGAAAAACATTCAACCTGCCTCCTCAAGTCGACAGTGTTTTGCAATGTGCCATTTAAGGTA
>NC_054705.1:38037368-38226878 GCF_016097555.1 Gigantopelta aegis | reverse complement strand
ATTAGGGGAGGGGGCGAACCCTCATAGTTGGGGGTGAACTGACTGGGGGCGAACTGGTTTGGGGACCGAAACATATGGTACCCAAAAACAATATATATTACTAAGTAAAATGAAAAATGACTGCTACTTGTGATACTTTAAATAAATTAAACAAATTAAAACTAAATTAATTTGTAAACAAAGACTGCTGACCTATCAGAGTACGTGAAACTGGTCATGTGACCTAAATCACCCCAAAAAAGCATTACTATCGTTGTAAAAATCTGTACCCATCGGTGAAATAACAACACTTTTTCTGTAATAAATGCATCAATTTGGCATCTTAAAATATTTATTTTGCATTTAAATGTATTATTTATGATGTAAATGTGATCTATGTGTATTTAAATTGCCCCCGAAAAATATGCCTTGATCGGCCATTTTGGAAATTTTCTGTGTCATGACCCAATGTTGCATCATTTAGAACACGTTGCATCATGTAGAACACGTTACATTCGTTCGATTGTCATCAAACATCACAATATTAGAACAAATACAGTTAAAGATGTCAACTTAGGCCTATATATTAAAGGTGTCTAGAATAAGAAAGAAAATAGTAAAATCATGTTTACCTTTTTTTCCTTCCAAACGTGACGAAAATAGTAGGACATCCGAAACTTGATCGAAGTTCTTCATTTTCCGCCATAGCCAAGTATTCGGTAATAAACTGTGATTGTTTCTGCTCAATCAAAATGATCTCAAAGCCAATTCATAATGCAAAATACACAATGTTTTGTCATTATTTATTATTAAATTTATTTTGGCAAACTGCAAATGGCGCGTTTTTTTCCTGTTGTTATCTCTAAGCCAATCAAATCCCAGGTATGACTGTTTAGGAACCGACCAATCATATTATCGCTTTTAACCTTCGTTCGTCTTTTAAGACGACACAGACTTATAATAATAATAATAATAATTATTATTATTATTATCATAATTATGTACTAATCTAGCGCCTTTGTGGCCTTCTGTCTATTAAGCATTATAAATTATTACTCTGCATATGGCGTATGGCATCACCCTTTTTTTTTTTTTTTTTTTTTTTTAATACCAAAGCTCATATTTTTTCTAGCGAATATAGATAACGTTACCTAAAGGTGTGGGTATTTAAAAAAAAAAAAATTGTGATGATCCCATCACGAAGAATTCGTCCCCCCCCCCCCCCCCCCCCCCTAATTTTTTTTTTTTTTAATTTTTATTGTTGTAGTTTCTATAAATGGATTTGTGAGGACCAGGGATGGGAGTGATACACCAGCTTACTTTATTTTTCTTCCTTGTGATTTAACAAAATAACTACCATTTTTATTATTATGTGTGTGAAAATTCATATTAAAAAAAAAAAAAAAAAAAAATCAATCTTAATAAATAATATACCAAAAGTAATGATACCTGAAAGGAAAGGGGGGGGGGGGGGGGGCACAATCTGTTATAGTAATATCAATTCATTTTAATTTGGTTTTTGTGCCTATTTTCACACAATCTGGTAAAAAAAAAAAAAGTGGTGGTGGGTGGGTGTGAGACGTACAGCATGAATACAGCATGGCTAGCTGGAACAACAGCACCGACAGCAACTGCCATATGTGTGTCTGTATTATTATAATAACAACAAATTAACAATAATTAAGATTTTTTTAAAAACTATTTTTATTGACTTTTATTTTTTTTAAATTATTTATTTTATTATTTAATTGAAATTATAATTATATTATTATTTAGCAGCAATATATATATATATATATATATATATATATATACTCTTCAAAAAAAGAAACGCAAAAGGGTACAAATGGGTTATAACTCCGATTTTATGTTTCCTACCGGTTCATGCTTTGTGAATATAAGGTCATTGCATGTCCCAAACACATTCCCACGGTTACATTCGATAAAACGCAGTTACTGTACAATAAAGTTCCAAAATGTGAATATTCGCAAAAACGCACCCACGTGCAAACCATGTCACCACTGCACGTGCGTTGTCTGCACGTGCAACATGAACACCGACAGTATAAAAGTGCAGGGTGTTCGCTTGCCTGGCCTCTGTATCTGGCCGACAGTTGACAATCCAGGACATGCCACGTCTCAGTGAACCGCAGAGAAACAATGCCATCGGCCGACTAGACGCAGGCGAATCCAGAACGGCCGTTGCCAGGGCATTCCATGTGTCCCCAAGCACCATCTCCAGACTGTGGGACCGTTACCAGCAACATGGATCAACACGTGACCTCCCTAGATCCGGTCGACCACGGGTCACTACCCCCGGGCAGGACCGCTACATCCGGGTACGCCACCTTCGGGAACGATTGACTACTGCCACCTCCACAGCCGCAGCAATACCAGGTTTGCGCAGGATATCCGACCAGACCGTACGGAACCGCCTACGTGAGGTAGGAATTCGTGCCAGACGTCCAGTTCGAGGTGTCATCTTAACACCACAACACCGTCGACTCCGACTGCAGTGGTGCCAGATTCATCGACAATGGCCTCAACTGCGATGGAGACAGGTGTGGTTCAGTGACGAGTCCCGATTTCTGCTCCGACGTCATGATGGAAGATGTCGCGTGTATAGGCGTCGTGGTGAACGTTATGCGGCAAACTGCGTGCAGGAAGTGGACAGATTCGGCGGGGGTAGTGTCATGGTGTGGGCAGCCATCTCACACACTGGCAGAACTGACCTGGTCCACGTGCAGAGCAACCTGAATGCACAGGGCTACATTGACCAGATCCTCCGGCCACACATCGTTCCAGTTATGGCCAACGCCAACGCAGTGTTCCAACATGACAACGCCAGGCCTCACACAGCACGTCTCACAACGGCTTTCCTACAGAACAACAACATTAATGTCCTTCTTTGGCCATCGATATCACCGGATTTGAACCCAATTGAGCATCTATGGGACGAGTTGGACCGACGCCTCCGACAGTGACAACCACAGCCCCAGACCCTGCCCGAGCTGGCAGCAGCCTTGCAGGACGAGTGGGCCACCATCCCCCGGGACGTCATCCGTACTCTGGTTGCTTCAATGGGCAGGCGGTGCCAGGCAGTTGTCAACACACGCGGAGGCCACACCCGGTATGGACTCCAGATGATCTTGACCTTGGTGATGTGTCCTATCACTTACTCACAATGGACTAGAGTGAATTGTGAACAATCCTGCAACATTTGGTAATTATCGGACTCACCATTCAATAATTAAATCAATTCTCCAAATGTTACGACAATGTGGTTTTGCGTTTCTTCTTTTGAAGAGTATATATATATATATGTGTATGAGATGTGAGTGGTAGCCTACCCTGTAATATTTAGTTTTTAGCCCCCCCCCCCCCAAAAAAAAAAAATCCATACTGTGATCGATAAACATTGTGATGGGGATCACCTCCTCCCCCCCCCCCCCCCCCCCCCCATCAACTACTTTTTACAGATCTTTATTATGACAGGTGTGTCGGGATGGGGGAGTCTATTGAAAGCAAGGAGGTAGTATGGGATAATTACAAGATGATCCTGTTTTAATCATATATAACCATATGTATCAATTGATACATATGGTTATATATGATATCCTATACTACCTCCTAATTGATACATATGGTTATATACGATTAAAACAGGATCATCTTGTAATTATCCCATACTACCTCCTCGCTTTCAATAGACTCCCCCACCCCAACTTTTTTTTTTTTTTTTTTTTTTTTAAATTATCATAAATACTATCTAAATCTGCTAAATGTATGTTTGGTTGTTTAGCCACTGTTCCCAATGAATTCGATAAATCCTGTGAGAAGTTATGAATTTTTTAAAAATAACCATGAAAATGTTTTGGACTGTTCATTTCGAACACATCATTTCCTTTGAAAAAGGACCATCTCCAAACTAATATTTCACTTATATTCCACTTGTAGAAACAACAAAAAAAATATCTAATTCCAGTTCACTTATACCACTGATAAACCACTTATAGGTGAAATATATGTGGAGTATCAGTGAAGTATCAATTAACCATTTTTTTTCACTTATACTTATACACACTGATACTTCACTTATACCAATATATAGGTAACTTATAAGTGGCGTATAAGTAAAGTATATTCCACTTATAAGTTTGTATAGGTTATTTCCGTAAGGGTTGTATCCTCACCTTTAACGTCCCTACCGTTCCCCAGTCTGTCAAAGCCGGTTACCGTAATATCCCTGTTGAACCCTTTACTCCAAACCCCTTGCGTTGCTTCAAATGCCAGAGGTTAGGCCATGGTCAGAACACATGTCGTGGCAAACCTACATGTGCTCGTTGTGGTCTTTTTGACCATGACAGCAAGACCTGCAAGAATGATGTACTTTGTCTTAACTGCAAGGGCAACCACTGTGCATACTCGCGAGAGTGTCCGCAGTGGAAACTGGAAAAACGAGTTCAACAGGTAAAGGTACAAAATAAAATATCCTTCATGGATGCCAGAAGGTTGGTGGAGACAGCAACACCGACTGTGGCTGACAAGTCATATGCAGCTGCTGCCAAAGTCGCCATTAAAAGTGTCGCGGTCAATACAGACTGAACCTGGCATTGTGACGAAGCCAAGTACAAAAAAGTGTCTGACATTGATAAGGCACAAAAACAAGTGCAGAAAGCAGCACAAAAAGAAAAGGTAGCTCAAGTGTCATTGGATTCTAAGAATTCCCCAAATAGGTCGAGCACAAGACAGGCAGTGACACAAAGAAATCTACAAAGAAAGCTACAGAAGTACTGTCTGGTAGGCTTAAAAAGATCGAACTACGTTTGGTCCCAATCAGCAATATGTATGAAACTTTGGCTGATATCGGTGATGATGATATGGAGATTTCATCTCCAGATCATTGCCGATCACAAAGACCACCAGCAAAGCCAAAGATAAAACCCATACTTCCTCCCGATGGAAAATACAATTATCCAGTGGAAGTGTCGTCGGCTTAGGCCCAATTTTGATGAATTAAGTCTTCTAATTCAAGACTATAATCCTCTTGCAGTGTGTCTTCAGGAAACCTTCCTGAAGGATACTGACAGTATCAACATCAGAGGATTTAATCTCTACCATAAATGTCAAGAAAGTGAAAAATAGAGGGTCTAGGGCATTTCCATTATTGTAACTGAAAACATTCCCCAGAGTGAAGTCATATTAAAGTCAAACTTACAAGCTGTGGCTGTAAAGGTCAGGGCTCATAAAACTAGTACTCTCTGTTCAGTTTATTTACCCCCTCCAAACAATTACAATTTTAACACTAGGGACTTTCAAGATCGTCTTGATCAATTCGTTACTCCCTTTATTATCATGGGAGTTTTAATGCTCACCGCACTTTGTGGGAATGCTATGACATAAATACTAGAGGTAAACAGTTAGAAGACTTAATTCTCAAAAATGACTTAAAGAGACATTCCTGACTTTAAAGTTAATAAAATAGACAGTAATATGGATTAATAAACTCACCTGCAATACATTTGTGTAAAAAAATCAATGAAAAGTGCAGTTACATGAAACAATACTTTCGGGATTCCCCATGACACGATTATTTGAAATCCTCGCGGAAAGGTGAAGGTCAGAGGTCGCAGTGATGACGAGAACACAAATTTCCCACAATGCAACATTCAACATGGCTTCGGTGAGTACACGTTTTTAATGTTATTTATTTTCAATAGTGACGTTTTGCATTGATTACCAACGACTTTCCATTTGTTTCCTACAAATCAGTAGTATTACAATATTTTTTTTCTTTAAGCGATACGAATGGACATATTTAAAAAGAAAAAAGGAGAAATAATGCCGATTAACAATTCCAATCATTTGATTTTGTTTTTTTCAATTTCTTTGTTCAACTTCAACAACTTGTTGATCTTGTCACTTTTCTATTGCCTTCGGCTTGGCAAGCCTTCTGATCATTCCAGCATTTAGGGTTAGGGTCACTTCTACTTATAGCTATAGAGATCTACAGATGTTGGAAAGATCGGAACTTTTACCATTAGTCAACTTGCCCCAACCCAAGCATTGTACTCATAATAATGATAATACTGTGATGGTGTCATTTTATGGGTATCTGGTCGTTTCGGCGTGTTGCTAGTCACTTCGTACCTTGGTCCTTTCGTACCATAGTCATTTCGTACCTAATTTGGTCCTTTCGTACCATTGCAAAAAGTCATTTCGTACCGTAACTGAAAGTCATATCAACCCAATCTAATTACGTCTATAAGATGCAAACACCACCTGCAACTGACTTTATAGATCATTAACTATTTAATTTTGTCCCTAAAAAAACATCAAGTCATTTCGTACCTTACACTGAAACAAATTTGTGGTTAATTTAAGGTGTGTTTTTTATCAGCAAAAAGTTAAAAATTATTGCCACTGTGTATAAACATGAACAACTGGCTGATTTGGCAATCGATAGGGTAGTCAATGTTTTCAGTGGTTGTTATTGTTTATTTCTTAAACAAATAAGTAATAATAAGTAATATTCGGCCATTTCAGCTGGTAACTGAAAAAACTATTCATAATTATTTATTTATTATTATTAGCATATTTATTAATTATGAATATAAAAAACACACTTTGGTCAATTGGAGCCAATTTCAGAAAACATCGAAGTTGGCCGTTAGTAGTACATACCAAATACGGCAGTTGACAGGTGTTATGGTAAATCAATAACGATATGCTGCACAATAATGTGTTCTGATTTTCGAACTGTCAAACTAAATTTAAAAAACAAAACAAAAAACACTGCTTTTATGCTATGGTCGATTCGTTTTTTATATACTGGTATGAAATGACTAGGGTATGGAAAGACTTTTCACAATGGTACGAAATAACTAGGGTACGAAATAACTTTTTGCTATGGTACGAAATGACTAGGGTACGAAGTGACTGATTCGTTTCGGCCCCAATGCATATTCGGCCCCAGTGCATATGCATAAAATTTGTAAAAGTTGAACTATTCATTTTAATTAATATTTATTATGAAACATCCAATATTTCTTTCTTTTACTCTTTTAAACCAATTTTAAATCAATTTTAGATCAGCTCTGATACAATTCAGTATGGTGATGTTTCTGATGAAGAAAAAGTTACAGTCAGCGACAGTAAGCGTGGAAGAGGATCACGGGCAAGACGATCACGGGCAAGACGATCAAGAGGTACAGGTAGAGGATTACGGGGAAGAGGAAGAGGGAAGGCCCGGATGCAGCAGACAGACTGTGAAAGATTGGCACGGTTAAGAGAAGATAGAAGTGATCGACTGAAGGTATTTAATAATTTGCTATTTATTGTGCTAATGCACAGCCAATTTGTAATATTTATAACAAATTCAGTATTGATATGTTGTCACAGCATGAACATAAAGGATTACTCATAAATGATTACATCCTGTTTGTACATGGGCATGCCATGGATATGAACATGACTGAAAATGGAAATCATTGACTTTTGTGAACCTTTCAATAACACAATTATTTTTCAAGGTAATTATGGAAAAAGCTGTCTTCAGATGTTACATATAGTGACTGGTGATGTTTAATATCATAGGATACAAAATAACAAGACCTGTTTTTCCATTGTCACATCATATTTTATTAACTCTACATAATAAATATATAAAAATCAATCCTAACTGATGGCAAGTGGCTGTTTTGTACTTTATTTACATTATGAATTTATTTATACTCGTTAAAGGTGCTTCACTAAAGATGCATAATGGTGATTTCTTTGCTGACTATTTTTGTTGTTAAAAACTGAGGATCACTCCTTGAACTATATGTACATAAAAAATTACAAGCAAATAATTGCATTTACTAGTTAAAAGGAATTTTTAAAAGGGTGATCAACACATTCAAAATGCACCCATAATTCAGTTGTATTCCATAAGGTTGGTATTCTCGAGTGAATTATGCAAAGATTGTGTATGGAATCAATTATAATGGAATCAATATATAAATGAATATTATTGTTATATTTTTAGAATCTCATTGAAGACATGTCCGAGGAACAAGTTCGGACAACACTGTTGAAGGTTGCAGAACAGTCCAGGACTTGTTCTGCATATCGCTTCAGTGGTCAAACCAGATGACCAGCACCCACCACAGCCCGATCCAGTAGCACCTGCTAGGCCTCACTGGTGTGTTTGCCAGAACTGCCGAGAAATGCCTACAGATTTAGAGAGATTGTGCTGTAGTTACAACAATGACCAATGCACAAGACAACAGCCAGTAAGTACATCTGAAAACAACCCAAGACAGCCAGTAACATAAGAGAAACAAGTTTTCATACAACTGACTGTAAAATGGACTGTCCCACGAGTATTGCAGCTATATGTACCTAATACAATGATTTAACCAAAAAACCAAATTGCACTTAAAAAGTACTGTCCTTCTGGTTGGATGTCCCATTGTGTATATATAGAAGCTTTCGCAAATATATACATATCTAATTACACATATTTCTCAATTCTAGCAAATATGTCTTTTTTCTTATAGGAAATGGACTACTTGGTCTTGGACCCCATGGTCTTAGCACTGCAGCAGCGGTACCGCAATGATGTGTTTGCATTACAGGCAGTCACTGTTGAAGACGTCAATAAAAGCAACAGGCATGCAGCCTGTAGACAGTACACCCTTTGGCAGTACAACAGACTTGGAGAGGGGATCAGGAGGGTTATACCAAGCTGCTGTGTTTGGAAAATACGAAGTGCTTTTCCTGATCCCTGATGTAGAAAAATAAGGAAAACCAAATTGATAATGACAATAGTTTATCACAAAGCCACTGGATTCTCAAGTGTTTATAGTGTAAAAATAACGATGTTTTCCTTATTATTTACAGAGACATAACTTAATGTACATATATATCATTAAAATATAAACATTAAATTCAATATATAGTGAGATTTTTTGTTTTAGCTCACATGTGCATTCTGTAATATTCTAACCTTTTTGATGTGGTACATATTTTGACGCGGAATATCCAGATAACTTGTGAATGACCAATATTCAAGAAAAACAACTCCAAACGACATGTGGTTGTCCATAAATTCCATATTAATAATACAGGTAAGAAATAACAATTAAAATTCATTTCAAACAGATTGTCACTGTAAACCATATTGCCCACTGCAAACATAATCACTATTTGTACATTGATATGGTGGGAGTAAATTCGACAGTTCAAGAGTTTTTGGGTTTGCTTATTATTCAAAACAATGTCCACTATACATTTCATGTGAAATAGATATTATTTTAAGATGTAATATGTACTTGAACATTGATTAATCCTGACCCTAATATAATCATATGCAATGTATTTAAAATAATAGATTGAGGTAGGGGTGGCCTAATTGTCTTATAATTAGTTGTACACCACAATGTTTTGTGCAGCAGTTAGTAAAATTCATTGTGAAATTTGCCTTACAGAAACTAGTACTTTTCGTTCCATGGTATTTTTAGTTGTTTACACTTACCGCAAACTGGCAAATTGTACATATTGCTTTATTCTTATCAATGAAAAATACTTCTGTCAACAAAAACTTCTGTTATTGACATCAGTTTTTCTTTTTATTTAAAGATAGCACGTCATAATACATACCGAGACGATATAGTAAATCGGTATTGACAAGATACTGAACAGTATACCACCCAGCTCTAGATCAAATATTGCAATAATACTAGTATATAGCATTGTCAATAAAAGTATTCAAATGTCAGGTTCCTTTAGAAAATCTGGACACTTTCTTGGCTGCCAGTACATGTGATGGCTCTGGAGATACAGGTGCCACAGTCTTGCTGATGTTCTTCGGATCATCTTCTTTCACTGTTACTGGATGACGCAGTGGAATTCTTTCGGTTAGGTACCGGTTCACAATGTTTATCATCAGTTCTGGAATATATGTGTAGTGTTTCTTTTCTTTCTCCTCACACACAGTCCAGTGGTTGGTCTGCTTGGAAAACTTTCTGTGCAAACTGAAAGAACAAAGTTTTGGTCAGTATGAATTAACGTAGACATAGATTATTAAAGTGTTGAAATAAATATTCATATTAATTAAGTCCAATCTAACTACAATCAGCTCCACTATTATATGAGGATCTATCAGCAGCCCGTTGGAGCTCATGTTCATTTGACCTTTCATTCAACTAATCAAAACCTTACTTGCAAAATCATGCCAGTGATTTGAAAAGAATTTGAAAACATTTGGGATTATGTTGAGGGTATACAAAGTGTGCCGGAAAATAATTGCAATATAAAAAAGTATCGTAAAGTATTAGACCACTGCTGCTAAACAGCCTTTAAGCCATCTTAATAAAAAATTAAGTTTTCCTTTTCCAATCATGATATAATGTCATGACTTACCGTATACTTCCATCTTTGTTTGTGATGTTTTCATGGTCTGAATGTTTCATATAGTCGATAGCCGCCAACTGGCATCTTGCCTTGTAGACAGGAAAGCTGTAAAGATGGTGAACATGTTGAAATAAATTTAAATTGAAGGTTTCATTAAAAATAAACGTAGCTGTATATACTCGGTCAACACTGAAATTATTATGAAACTAATGCAAAACGGATTTGTTATAAAATTTATTTTTCTAACATTAATTTCTGATAATTGATAATTATAGGCCTGTTAGAAAAACTATAACATGTATTAACAAATAAGCAGTATCACTGAGGGATGACAAAATGTACACTTTAAGCATATTCATTTACCTGTAGCTAAATCTTTTAGATGCGTACATCAAAATGTGGTTTTGGAAGTTCTCCAAACCTGATGTTAACCTACAAAACAAAATAAAAACTCTTATTAGTTCTGTCAGATGGAATAGTAAATCACATCATTTACCTTATTAACATTTCTTACGAATCAATCAGAACGCAACATTTGTTTCATTTTGATTCCAAAGTTTATCAACAGTAAGAAGGTATTATTTAATTGTACTAAATATGGAAATTCTATGGTCTTGCATCATTCATCATTTTAGAGTTACACTTGGATTCTTTGAAGTAACTTCAGCACATATAATTCCCTGAATGAAATGCCATTTATTGGAGAGGCAAGATGTTTCTTGTCTAGTTTCAGTTAAATGAATATATAATTGATTACGGGAATGTCACATAATAGGGAATGTTGTGGAGAAATCTTGTGTTCAACACATGCTTCCTCAAAGCAATATGTGACGTGCTGTTTGCCTCCATCCACTTGGTTGTATGCTCCAACAAAGGTGCATGTTCACAAGATCCAAGTGCCCAGCTGTGCTCGTCCACTACATGATGTAGTAACCCCTGCCATTTTGTCTGCATGAAAAATGTCAGTATTTGTTCAGTAGAAATCTCCCATAACCATATTATGAAATATATATAAAATTGTGTGCTGTAAAACATTAAAGTTATATAATATACTGACCAAAAAGTAAGGCCATGGAATTGAGTATAATGCATGTGTTCGATTTTACTTTGATAAGCATTTTATTATTTCATTTACACTTGCTTATTCCAGTCAAGGTGTGGGTGGGTGTGTGTGTGTATAATTACAAATGTTTTACTGACTAATACACCATTAAACCGTACATGTTTCTTTTTATGCACTGGAAAGTAGAAGTTAAGTTTACCAAAAATGTGTCTGCATTTCCATTGCACTCACGACTGCAGTACCAGAAATGGTTAGTGACATGTCCTATCCAGGGCTTCAGGTCTTTGCAGCCTTTTTCTGATAAAATCTGAAATGAACAAATGTGACATTTTATCACCCATTTATCTAGAATAGTTTTGTAGGTGGAGTTGTGTTTTTTTTACATGCCCAGCAGCACAGTGCTACTGCTTTAGTATTGCACAAAATAATATTAGTTAATAAATGTTCTCCCCCCCCCCCTCCCCCCTCCCCATCCCACCAATTAAATGAAAACATTTCATAAAGTTATAATTATCGTGAGTTTTAGGTTTGAACTGGCTTTGACAGTATTTGCTTTGTGGCTAAGCCCATTTAAAAGATCCCTGCTGTAATGTGTAAATATGACGTTTCATGCGAAGATTATGTGTCGGATTTATGAAATGTTTACATCTAATACCTGATGATTAGTTGATCAATGTGCTCTAGTGGTGCAATTCCCAACCATGCTCAATTTAAATTTGAACTGTTTTAATGTAAACATATTAATAAATTACCTTTATTGCATAAAAAAATGTGTAATGTGTAAATATGATGTTTCATGCGAAAATTATGTGTCGGATTTATGAAATGTTTACATCTAATACCTGATGATTAGTTGATCAATGTGCTCTAGTGGTGCAATTCCCAACCAGTGCTCAATTTAAATTTGAACTGTTTTAATGTAAACATGTTAATAAATTACCTTTATTGCATAAAAAATGTGTTGCTTTTTTATTTCTATTCTGTATAAAGCATTTATTAATGTGAAAAAGAAGAAATCAATAAATACTGTTGCAAGTTTCTTTCCAAGATTTTTGGCACCATGCCACACATCATAGGAGTGCTTGATCATAGGGTATTGCTTTTCTGAAAAAACAAGAATTACTTTGCAGTTATAAACCTTTGCCTCATCACAAACGGCATGCTAACAATTTGAACATGATATATTTCATGTCTATAGCATTATTTCATATTGAAGTAAACTTAATTTAATAAAACTTACTTAAGGATTAACTGTTATTTACATTCATTGAGTATGAAATTTGTTTTTTATCTGCAAACTAAATTGGTGAAACTGTTCACACAAGTTTGTGATGTTTTTAGTGTTCATACCCATTGAACACAAAAGGGTAAACGTCAGTCCTTATAATTAAATTCAAAACATTCTTCTTAATAACAATAAAAAGTTCAAATTTTATTTTGAATTCATTTTTGGTTCTTAGAAAATAACGCTCAATAATAAAAAGTACCAGTATAATAATATGACATTCCCTGACAACAAATTTTTTACATTCATCGAGAATTGAACAAACTCGCTGTTAGGGGCTTTGACCAATGTGATGGCTTTAAACTGTAATTAATGTAACCGAAATTCAATTATATGTTATTGCCGCTTACATGTATACACTTTTAATCTACATTAGCTTGAAACTTACGATGTGTATTATAACATCACTACATTAATGACAAACTACATCCCACCCTGATGATCCCCTCATCCCACAAGACATTACATACATAATTGTAATGGAATAGATGTTTAACGATACCCCAGCATGAAAATTATATACTTAGAGTGCTCGCTCATAATAGATGAAATCTGTGGATGAGCATCAGTGACGACCTCTATTACATTCATCCCAGCATTCTTCATGTTCTGCAGCACTGTCACGAATGCCTTCGACTCCATAGCTGTTGACTAATGTAGTTTCTCGATTATCGATGACAACAAGATGTACAATCTTCATACTGTCAATGTCGACGGCAGTGTACTTGGCACAGAAGCCTGGACTGTCCATACGTCCGTCACCTAAAATATAACCTCAATTTTACAAAATGCACATAATTAACTAATACTTACATTTGTAAGTCCAAAGTGTTAAAGCTACAATCTCTCCTCCCACTTTATAGTAACATTTTGTAAAGTAAAATAAAAGCACAATAGAGGTATTTCACATTCCTATTGCGCATGCGCGCGAAGAGTAACGTCCCTTGACAAAATAGACTGAAACTAGTCTATTTACAAATTGGGGGGCGTGACAGACAGGTTGTTATGGGCGACTTGAGTAGTTTCGTAGGAGACTTTTAAACTTTGGCAACTAACATGTACATATTTCGAATTAGATGGTATAATGGCCGTAGAAAACGGTCCGCTGAAATTTACAGCGGAATGGTTCAAATTAAAAAGCAGTGCAACAACTTGGACAAAGTCTCTGCGACTTGTATCCGAGGGTTTTGATAACGCCAGATTAAAAGACTATCTCGTAAAAAGTATAAACAAAACATTTGACAGATTCCATAGGTTATGGCATCGACGGGTTATGGCATCGATCGATATATATATATTTGAGAGAGAGAGAGAGAGAGAGAGAGAGAGAGAGAGAGAGAGAGAGAGAGAGAGAGAGAGAGAGAGAGAGAGAGAGAGTATATATATATACACATACACACACACACATACATATATATATATATATATATATATATATATATATATATATATATATATATATACAGTCAAACCTGTCTTAAGCGGCCACACAAGGGAGTAGATAAACGTGGCCGCTTAAGACAGGTGGCCGCTGAGTACAGGTTGCCACATATATAGTCTTTAAAACATTTGTTGTTGTTTCTTGTTTTACCATCTGTACTGCTAATTAACGGATGTGTGCTTCATAGTTGACTATAAATCAACTTTTGACATGTTGTCTCCTTCAAAAATAATGCAAATAGAATATATTAAATTAACCGTTTTCCACAAGTTTGTTTTCTTTTTCCATTTAATTATTTAATTCCGACTTCATGCGATGTATTGTTATAGTAAGTGAATCTACAAATGTCAAGCGTAGCCTGCCCAGAGGCAATTAGATGCATGTCAGATTCATACTTCCTTAATTGATACACAGTGGAGATGTCGGGACTGAATGGGTACTATTATTCCTGAAGGTGTGAAGATCGGTTATTTGCTGCACCTATCGCTGTTGTTAAAATATCCCTTTTATATAAGAGTAAAACTTTACTGTGGCCGCTTAATGCAGGTATTTTAGCGATTTGGGATCAGATTTAGGTGGCCGCGTTAGACAGGTGACCGCTTATTACAGGTGCATTTACATTATAAATCGTTTGGGAGGAAAAAAGTGGCCGCTTAAGGCAGGTGACTGCTGAGTACAGGTGGCCGCTAGGACAGGTTTGACTATATATATATATATATATATATATATATATATATATATATATATATATATCAGAAGGTGTTTTGTTGCATTTTTCTTAGTGTCTATCTAATTGGGAAAAGTTAAAAAAAAGAAGAGATTTTTATGCTGTTACATGTATATCCATAAAGTGGGAATTTAAAAAAGGGGGATTGGGGGGGGGGGGGTTGAAGGTAGGTGCCGTTCTGTTTACCCATACACACGTTTTTATACAGTGTCAACATGAACGCATTGAGTATTATACAAAATATATTTATTTTCTTTACTGTTAATGTGTTTTCCACCATATCTAAGTATATAAAATACTAGACGGACCTGTGTAGGAACGTCCTGTACAGAGCCGTCATCACTCTATATATATTTATATATCATTATTATTATTATTATTTAAGGAGTGTCTGTTATTTCTTTTACATTCATCGGGGTATGAACAAAATAAATCATCCGTAAATTTTGTGAATCGGCGAAGCCGTTCTCACATAAGTTTGCGTATGATTTTTTTGTTCATACCTAGATGAACGTAAAGCAATAACAGACAATACTTATAATTAAATTTGAAACATACTGAGTAATAATAACATTAAAAGTTCATATATATATATATATATATATATATATTCTGTTGAGTATTGTCCGAAATATACATATATTTTCTGTATATACAAAATAGATATTTATTTTATTTTATTTACTGTTTACTACCATATCTAAGTAGAGAATACTAAACCGCCCTGTATAGGAACGTTCTGTACAGAGCTGTCCTGACTACATATATTTTTTATATATTTACACACGCACACGTTATATATTTTATTGAGTATAATCCGAAATATACATATATTTTCTTTATATACAAAATATATATTTATTTTCTTTACTGTTAATGTGTTTTCCACCATATCTAAGTATACTAGACCGCCCTGTGTAGGAACGTCCTGTACAGAACCGGTAAGGTTTTGGTCCCTTATGGCTTCCCTCCTACAAAATGTGCTGAACAAACCCTCGTACTTAGAGTAACATTAAAATCGTTTTCTACGTGAAACGATTACCCACAATCGTTTCCGATATCCATTGGCTGGATATCAATGGAAGGATAACAAATTTCCCGGACATATGTGGTTGGAACAGTTAATAATTGAACAATGGTCGTGGCCTCCCATTGCTTTTGCCCCCCAATTTGCAGATAGGTCTATTTTGGCAAGATCTCGCGAAATCTCGCGGTTTGCGTCCTCGAGTAACTCCGCAACGGGCACATGCGCAGTGGAATGTGAAAGAAGTCTATTACACTGACGAATAAATTTTTCGTTATTAACCTATCCCTGAACAACAGAGAATGTGACGCGTTATAATAGGCTGTTTTGAAATTCGTCCTAAATTGTAGGCGATAATAACCAGGATAAATCTTTTTATATGACTTACATTAGTGCAACAAATATTGGGCTACACTCTCGATCATTGAACCTGTCACTCAAAAAACACAAAAAGACATCATGGTCTAACAATACAAATCTCTTGTAAAATGATGACATAACAACTACATGTATAATGTATATGGTTGGTCCCAAACATTAAACTAGTCAATCAATGCAAGTAATAATGCATTTTAAACAATTATATGTAAACAATAACATGGTGGTAACATTAAAATTGCCCACTGCTGGTATTAATTATATACAAATCTACTTTTATGGTCCAGACATAGGGTATTTGGGCATACAACTGTAAAACGTATGAATATTAATATAACGTGATTGTTCCTTACCAGCAAGAATGACTTCTTTGCCAGACAAGTCGGACAACTGTCTAGCTCTAATGTTGGCCCAATAATCATCAATCCCAGGTGTCACATAATGCACCTGCATTTGGTGGAAGCTTGTCTTCGACACGAAGCCTATGTTTAAAAATTTAAACAATAATGCCACTTTGGCAAAATTGTTTCCGGACAACATCACACAGGATGACATCAAAAAGTCTCCAAGGAAAATGCCTCTTGGGAGTACTGGTTGACTTGACCATTTTAAAACGTGTCCATTAGTGCATCTCTGAAAGAATACAGTTCAATTAATGAACATATATATGACTGAAATATAGTTGTAACTAGGCCATTTGTATTGTAGTACTATTTACTGATGGAAACACATTAAGAATGTTTGGAAAAAACTGAATGTTAGTGTGGAATGTAAGAATGTTTTATAGCTATTTACATACAAAAATATTAACAACCCTTCTACTTATATTTCTTACTCATAATAACCCACAGATGATTAAGTACATAGCATGCAAATTGACTTGTTGAATATGTGTTTATTAATCATATTTTTAGTTAACACTTATATACATGTATATGTACATATTCATTTTATAAATTTGTAAGACAATGTTCCAAGGTACTCCAATTGACTAATGATCTTAGGTAGGGACAATAAAATAGTCCACCCAGCAACAACCCTTCAACATGTCAAAGTAAGAAGTCTCACCCAAATAAAATTAACTCCTGTCCCTACTTTCCTACTAAAGAAATCCACAGATCCCTTGCAGCCTTTGGTGGAACAACTGTTTGGTGGTTTTAGATCTGCCAGGTCTTTTAGACAGGAGTGAAAAGTGATATAGTTTGGCTCCAGATCTTTCCTGTTGATGTTGGTTATTCTTCTTGTGGATAACTTGCCCTTTTTCAGCTGCTCCCCTGGGTCGTCATATTTGTAAAGATGATCTTCTATGGGGAAGATAACGTCTTCCATTTCCACATCATCCACACTAGTGTCACTTTGAAAATAAAAGATTGACAAGTTGTTTTAAAAAAATTTCAAAACAAAACCTTGTATTTAACCAGAATTATGACTTACTAGATAACAAAAAGACAAATCACTGGTCTTAAACAAATATTCAGCCTATGAACAGTTTATAGCTTTCAACTCTATTTGTACTTTTAAAAAAAAAAAGGAGAATTATGTTAATAGTTGTATTAGTAAAATGAATTTTTATCGTCTATATTTTAATACTTACTGCATGGAAATGTCACAGTATGATGGACTGTAAGTGGGATCATCACTGTCTGATGATATAGTCGAACCATCAGATTCATCATGCAAGTCTACCAATATCCTTAAAAAAAGTGGGTTTTGCAATTCAATTACAGATATAATTGGAACATTACTAATATATATATATATAAAATACAAAGAACAAAATGCACAATTCATTCAATTTCAACAAAGAAAAAGCCAAAGAGATTTATTTTGTAAAAGCAGGTTGAAAGTTAATAGTGAAATTTAACTTGTGACTAATATGCTAAGATATGACTAGGGATGAAACAAAATTCAATTTAGAAACAAAAAGATGTTACTTTGGAAAGTGTATTGAAATTTTTTAATTTACTAATTATAGGCACTACATATTTGACAATATGATTTGCTTAGCATCCTTGAGCAGTTAAAATTTGTTTTAAATGCAGTCTAAAAAAATTGTATTGCCAGCAAAATCTTGTACATTTTATAAAACATTTACTTCAAGTACATGGATTCCAATGTTTATGTTTATCAAGAGTATCTGATTAGGCAACGATCATGAATGAAAGTAACTAAATATAATTTTATAAAGTACTCACTGTACATGATCCATTTTTGTTGACTGTTGTGGTACTCCAGCAGAACTGATAAATATAAGAAAGTTGTGTCATGATTACAACCAAACCTAGTCCATACAGATTTATAAACTAGTAATGTATTTACATATTTTTTTAATATACACATATATTGCAAGATGTCTTTAGATCATCTCCGACTTTGACAAATGGATTACATTCATGAATTCATGGATTACATATATACATCATATGCCTATACACTTGACTTTATGAAATGGCTTGAAACATAAAATGAAATATGGCCTGCTGGGTTTTTTTAAAATAGCAGGCTTTTAATAAATGTTATTCTAAGAAGAAATACAGACTGATGAAAATGGTGGTTGGAGGGTGAAAAACTATTACCTAAAAGCACTTTTTATACTCCATATACACGTAGAACATTATGGACCGGGAGCCAAGTGAGATTTAATTGTTGTGAGAGTTCCAAAAGGTTTGAGGTGGTTGAGGTGTAGAGGGACCCCGAATGACTACAGAAACCCAATTCTTAAGTAAATATAGTGCGGGAGTAAATAGGGGGCGCTGCTGAAATTACCCCCAAAATGGGATTTAATTGTTGTGAAAGTTCCATCCAAAATTCCTTTGCTACTTATTAGAGGACATGTCACTGAGCCTAAATCCACAACTTAAGAAAAAATATTTTGCAGGAAAGGCTACTTAAGAAAGACTCTAATTAGTGCTAATTAGGGATTTAATTGTTGTGAAAGTTCCATCCTTGGAACCAAATGTAAAATGTAGAGTATGCTCACCCGAATCAGAATTACCCATTTAAGAAAAAAAATAATGCGGGAAAGTGCACTTAAGAAGAGGTCAAATGCTAATTAGTGCTAATTATGGATTTAATTGTTGTGAAAGTTCCATTCGAAATTCCTTTGCTATTTGGTAGAGGACATCTCACTGAGCCCAAATCCACTACTCATGAAAAAATATTTAGTGGGAAAGGCTACTTAAGAAAGACTCTAATTAGTGCTAATTAGGGATTTAATGGTTGTGAAAGTTCCATCCTTGGAACCAAATGTGAAATGCTCACCCGATTCAGACAAGATAATGACTTATAGCATCAATGTGAAAGGCGTTTTTTTTTTCTTTAGAACATGGACATGTAGTATATCAATGGATAGCTTTTGGTGAGTATTGTACAGATAAGTCAATATTATGTATGAATATGGTATACAGAGTCATAAAACATGTTAATAGCCTTTTTTTTGCTGAGAGATGTACGCCATCTTGTCACTGTAAAATGGGTTTTTCAGACTGCTAAGTGGAGACCGTCCATAAAGTGGGTTTTTTCAAAATCAGGGATTTTTTTTTTATCACCCCTGCTCCATGTACACCTTTAATATATTTGATCATTACATTTTTGAAAAGAGTTAATAACAAATAGTTTTCAACCATGCAGCCTGTCACAATACAGCAAATACTAGTATGTCATAAAAGTGATTATACACCCCCAGTACCACCAGGATCTGCTTGTGTAACATACTGACATGTCTCTACATAATAGAAAAGCCGTGAAACATTTCAACACCATTTCTTGCAACGACATAAATGTAGTTTTTAACATGCATTAATGGCCTACAGTAGAATTGTCCACACTGACTTCTACCTCTCCTTGGGGGGCAGGATCTAACTCAGTAAGTACAGCGTTCACCTGAGATGCTCGAGTCGAAGGATTGAATCCCTTAGGTGAACCCAAGCTCTGATTGGTTTTTCCTGCCTCAGCCAGTGCCCCGCGCCTGGTACCCAAAACAAAAACTTATAGTGGTTTCCTCTTAGACTATATGACCAAATGTTTGACATCCACTAGCCAGTCATTGAACAAAACAAACTTTCTAGCTCTATGTTACTCCAACGCAGAACCAAGAAAACTACCATTGTGTGTATTTGGATTTTAGAATGTCCTTCACTGACATCACCTACTTAACGCAAAATGTGTCTGTATTTGACAAGAAATGTAATAAAGCCTGGAACAGTCTTCCTTCAAGACAGATGCTGCTGTTCTTTGCATTTATTATAAACTAGAAGTCATTTGAAGAAAAAGATTATTAATCTCGAAACGATCTAAGAAACAAGCCATTCCTTCATAAATATACCATACTTGTCATTGCCCATCTTAATAAGTCTGTTCATCATATCATTGAAAGCTTTGACTTCAATACCTCATCTATTTGCTGCTTTCTTTAAATACATTTTCCATATGTCCCAATGTGATATTTCTCAGAAATGTCTTCTGTGTGTATTTGGTCTATTCATGGTGTCTGAGATAGTTCAACTTTTGACCAATCTTCATAGATGACTCCAGCTCTGCTACTACCTTTCATAGAAGCATTATTCTCCTCATGTTCCTGGTCAATAGCAACAGCAAAGAATGATTATCATGTTCTTTTTTTTAATTGTGAAGCACCCTGCCAAAATTCAGCATATACATCAGCATTTTATTCATTAAGTGTCGCCAAATCTTGCAAATGCACTGAAAGTCACCTAGTTTGTGTTGTTTCAAGAAACCAATAATGATAAAATATGTGTATGCAAAATGAAGTTTGCTTTTCAAATGCTTAAAGAAAGAGCATTATGTTTTATTTCCAACTGCAGAACTGAGAAACAAAATTGGAACAGGGTTGATGATTCAGCTCTATGATTGCAGCAGTCTTTGACTGATGAAGTATAAATCATACATGTCCTCTACTGTAGGAGGGTGGGGATGTGTCACATTAGTGACCTTTGGGAAAGGAGTCTGTCGATCCTGAAGAGGCAACTCCAGCCTATATATCCTAGGACATCCACTAATTGACTACCATCAAGAATATAGATCTGCTACCACTTTGAATGCTGTCATCTTCATATGAAGGTATCTGAGAAACACAATTAAGTGATATTCACTATAACTTAATAGACATATACATTCAATACATTTGTCATTGGCATACAAAGGGTGGTCCAGGATAATTATGAATATTTGGTTGGGATTCAGAATGCAAACTTCCGTTTTCACTACACACATTGAGTGATGAATAGGCAGCGTTACAAAAACAGGAATACAAGAGAAATGATAGGCACATTCCTCTCAGGGGTGGTACTCCCTGGATGATGATTATCGTGGAATATAGCCACGAAATAATCTCATCTTCGTCAAAACCATACCATTCAAAAATTATTCCTGGTACATTGACTCATATGACCTACGAGGTTCATGCCTGCAATATGTGCATCGGGCATATGTACAAACCAGTGTAATATGAATCCTGCGATGTTTGCAACATAATTAAATATGTATGTCACTTTCCCCAAAGAGTTATGGTGGACATAACCCTTCTCTTGGGTTACGGCTCTTAATTTAGATCAGGATTTGTATGTTCCTGATGAATTGTGTGGTGTTGGGGTCCCTCTACACCTCAACCACCTCAAACCTTTTGGAACTCTCACAACAATTAAATCTCACTTGGCTCCCGGTCTATTAATATGACAATCTCAAACTAAACAGTAGATTGGATAATCGTATGTACATGTCTCTAAAAAAAACTGATGAGGAATTTTTTTGGCGTGGCTATCAGACAAATTTGTATATCACCTATTACACTGAGCCCTGTTATTACCATGGCAATACCCACCTATATTGAAATAAAAAGACAGGATACCATGTTTGTTCTCTCTCTTCCCTGTGAACAATCACATTTTTACAAATGTATATTACCTTTGTGTGCTAATGGGATCCGGTTCAGAATGCAGTTCTACACCAGACATGACGACTTCATGTCAGTAAATTATTAAAAAAAATATATATAGCTAATTACATACACAAAACAATGACCACCTCAGCAGATCCATTCAACTGATTGGGTGATTACCAAATGTTTGACATCCAATAGCCAATGATTAATTAATCAATGTGCTCCAGTGGTGTCATTAAACAAAACAAACAAAGCAAAGAAGCTGTAATACATACATGTACATGTATATATACATGTAGCAGTGTGTGTATGAGAAGAGACATAAATTGTTTTCAAAATATAAATTTACAGTAATATGTTACACATTAATCAGCATCATACTGGATCAACCGAATATATTTGTATGTAATGTTCATTTTATTCTAAAATACATGTACCGGTAAATGAGTAATCTCACAAACAATTAAATTATATTATTGCAGGATTGAATTATGTACCAGTACTTTATTGTATGCCTTGTTCTAAGATTTATCACATCGAATATGTTGTCAATATTGAAATAAATGTAAAAGTATGTGTTACAAATATGCAATTATTTCTTTTTAAAAACACAAAGTAGAATTGTGGCAGATGGCACTTACAAATGAAATGTAAATTTAAAAAGTTACCAAATATTAAACCAATAACTCCATACCAAACAGTGACATAATTATTGTCATGTGACTTATACCCAGACCCTCAAAAAACAATATTAAGGCCTAAAAAAATATATGTGACTTTCAGGTGTTATCATTTTAAAAACAAAATCGGCTAGGTACATCATGTAGGTAGGAACTTTTTTTTCTTTTTGTTCTTAAAAATCAAATCAAACCATAATTGGCCATGGTGTTCCGAATCTAATTTGCTGATTGCAAAAAATCAGGAATCATGATCTTTAATTATTATTTTTTTCAAACAATTTCAGGGTCCCTACATAACATTAGGGTAGGTCGCAAAACCGGAAACATTCATATTTTGTTTAGGCCTAAGTACTGTAACCCACTTCCGACACATCTGAAAACTGTTCTAAGGGAACCGATAAATTCTTAAACGGTGTCGAAGAAATTACTTGCTGCACTGGTACATGTCTGAAACATCCAAACAGAAGCCAATACAACATTGTTTAAATACTGCATATATTAATACTTCACAGTAATCATTGCAGATAGTGATCATGTTTGTGATACTTAATTAGTAATTACTAATCACCGGAATGGACCTCATTTTCCACTAGTAAAGAAAGGGAATAGTGAATACCACCTATATAAATAAGATGTCACATCATATCTGTAGTTCAAGGTACTCTTTGATATTAGCCGATATTAAATAGTATTATTTTCAAAGCATTTTTATTTCCATGACTAACCTTTTAAATGTTTTTAAAACAAATTATATATGTATTTGTCGTGTAGAGGCTCGCATTTAAAAACACTTTCCCTTGTATATATGATACTGACACAATACCATATATGTATATACACATACATATATACTCTTCAAAAGAAGAAACGCAAAACCACATTGTCGTAACATTTGGAGAATTGATTTAATTATTGAATGGTGAGTCCGATAATTACCAAATGTTGCAGGATTGTTCACAATTCACTCTAGTCCATTGTGAGTAAGTGATAGGACACACCACCAAGGTCAAGGTCATCTGGAGTCAATACCGGGTGTGGCCTCCGCGTGTGTTGACAACTGCCTGGCACCGCCTGCCCATTGAAGCAACCAGAGTACGGATGACGTCCCGGGGGATGGTGGCCCACTCGGCCTGCAAGGCTGCTGCCAGCTCGGGCAGGGTCTGGGGCTGTGGTTGTCGCTGTCGGAGGCGTCGGTCCAACTCGTCCCATAGATACTCAATTGAGTTCAAATCCGGTGATATCGATGGCCAAGGAAGGACATTAATGTTGTTGTTCTGTAGGAAAGCCGTTGTGAGACGTGCTGTGTGAAGCCTGGCGTTGTCATGTTGGAACACTGCGTTGGCGTTGGCCATAACTGGAACGATGTGTGGCCGGAGGATCTGGTCAATGTAGCCCTGTGCATTCAGGTTGCCCTGCACGTGGACCAGGTCAGTTCTGCCAGTGTGTGAGATGGCTGCCCACACCATGACACTACCCCCGCCGAATCTGTCCACTTCCTGCACGCAGTTTGCCGCATAACGTTCACCACGACGCCTATACACGCGACATCTTCCATCATGACGTCGGAGCAGAAATCGGGACTCGTCACTGAACCACACCTGTCTCCATCGCAGTTGAGGCCATTGTTGATGAATCTGGCACCACTGCAGTCGGAGTCGACGGTGTTGTGGTGTTAAGATGACACCTCGAACTGGACGTCTGGCACGAATTCCTACCTCACGTAGGCGGTTCCGTACGGTCTGGTCGGATATCCTGCGCAAACCTGGTATTGCTGCCGCTGTGGAGGTGGCAGTAGTCAATCGTTCCCGAAGGTGGCGTACCCGGATGTAGCGGTCCTGCCCGGGGGTAGTGACCCGTGGTCGACCGGATCTAGGGAGGTCACGTGTTGATCCATGTTGCTGGTAACGGTCCCACAGTCTGGAGATGGTGCTTGGGGACACATGGAATGCCCTGGCAACGGCCGTTCTGGATTCGCCTGCGTCTAGTCGGCCGATGGCATTGTTTCTCTGCGGTTCACTGAGACGTGGCATGTCCTGGATTGTCAACTGTCGGCCAGATACAGAGGCCAGGCAAGCGAACACCCTGCACTTTTATACTGTCGGTGTTCATGTTGCACATGCAGACAACGCACGTGCAGTGGTGACATGGTTTGCACGTGGCTGCGTTTTTGCGAATATTCACATTTTGGAACTTTATTGTACAGTAGCTGCGTTTTATCGAATGTAACCGTGGGAATGTGTTTGGGACATGCAATGACCTTATATTCACAAAGCATGAACCGGTAGGAAACATAAAATCGGAGTTATAACCCATTTGTACCCTTTTGCGTTTCTTTTTTTGAAGAGTATATATATATATACAGACACACACACACTAGATGTGTTCCCTTTTCTCAAGCCTCAGTGTAAACAAACACATAAACCCTGAGCCAAAATCATCTTTATTATCTAACATAATATTTGAGATGGGGCAAACTGACAAATTGTTGGGGCGAACTGACAGATAGTTGGGGGTGAACTGGTTTGGGGGCGAAATCTGGTACCCAGTTTACTAGTACATGTACCATAGCAAGTCAACTGGTGAAAAATTGAAAAATTGAAATATTTATTTGAACTATTTACATGTTTTGCTGGCATATTGTTCCCTCCTCTTTCATAACCATCAATATAGGGGTGGGGGTTTGGGGGTTTTTGGTAGTTTTTGTACAGAAAATAACGGGGATGAGGGGATAATTTTGCACAACTTGCCAATTCAAACTTGCATAATTGCCAATTTTTTCGATTTTTTTTGTTGTTGAAAAATTGGGTTACAAACTCGGACTCCTGCTTATGGTAGTACTAAACCAAATAACTTCCGGCTGGGTCAAACTTCGAGGTGCACCCAACTTTTGATAGAGAAGTGAACACCACAAGTCCTGTGATTGGTTATAAATGTGAGTGTGTTGGTTGTAAAAAATAATAGTTTTATCTGGGTAAAAAAAAGATGCAATTTTATTTCATTTAGTACCAATGTGTCAAGTAGCCTTGTGCTTGAAACATGTATGGGGTACCTGTGAAAAAAAGTACTCAAATTTTGTGCGGAACTAGGGTAGTCATAGACACTACCCGTTATCTCAGAAACGAGCAGCTTGACCCCCAATTTTTTCTGATTCACTTTAAGTGTGAGGGGTGGTAGTATTTAAATCCGTGACATTTATGTCGGTTGATACGTTGCAGGTAGGAGTTTTAGCCACATATGTTACTATTGTCGTCTATGGGATTTGATTTGGTACTATACACCCTTATGTACATAATACAACGTAAATATGTACAGAGCTATATGATATGCACTGGAAAATACCAATAAAACGTAACATAATGCAGGCCTTCTAGAATACGGTGGCCTGATGCCCGAGGCCAGTATTTTTTGGATTCGGGCCAGTAAAAGTTACTTTGTGCAATCCCGATGGCAAGTGGTATTTAAAAAAAAAAAAAAAAAAAAAAAAATTCAATGCTGTCCTACGATCATACAAAAACAAAATAAACATCTACAAGTCACTTCTTTCAATTTGCTATCACATACAATATTTCAGTAACAAATAGTTGGCCACCAGTAATCTCTGACCCATCCATGACATCAATATACCTACTGATATAACTTTATTAAAGTTATAAAGTGTAAACATTGGAAAAACAAAAGTTCATCGTTTTGCCGCCATTTAGTTTTTTACACTGAAATCCAAAGATTTGTTACTCTAATACTAATAATATGCAAAATGGTAACCAGTCTTTTATTAGTTTTAAAGGTTGCACGTTACTATTTACAAATACTTTAAATGTGTAAATTATTAATTTACTTTATAAAATATGACATAAATTGCAAAAAAAGTTTTTTTTTAAAGTTTAAGAACACAGTATCATGAAATAGATAAATTTAACAAAGTACCCAAATTGCAAATTTACTAATATGCTGTGTGTGTGTGTGTGTTGAAGGGGGGGGGGGGGGGGGGGGCCGTAAACTGCAATACATGTACACTTTATGCTAATAAAGGTTCTTAATTGTTTCTTTTCTCTTTTTGTTTTTTTGAGGGGGTGGGTGGGGGGTAAGTTCCCATTCATAAGTAAATGAATAATGTTGTTAATTGTTGTAATGTCTCGGTAACAGGGATTATTTTTTATAACTTAGGTGGTTTTAGTGGAAATAATTATTTTAACGGTAACTTTATTCTAAACTGAAGAAAATTATTTGCATATTTTTCTAAACAAACCATAAAGCATGCCCAATGAGCCTATCTGTTGAGTAAATTGACAAATTGATTAAACATGATCTCAGTATGAAAAATGGACATTAAAAAGTTAATTATTTTAAATTACTGTTTTGTTTTGTTTTATCAACAGTTAAAATTGGGCAAGTGAATTTTTCACCATGGCCAGTAAATTTTCAAATTCACTGGCCCTATGGCAAGTGAATTTTAAAAATATTCTAGAACCCCTGCATATTGAAACAAAAATAAAAACGAGCTACTTTTACTTACTTGTAAAAAAAATCCAACAACAGTCGAGCAACATCGATGTCTTTCTTCAGTTCGTTCTGTTCTTTGACTTCGTTCCAATGAATTATTTCGGAACCGATACAAACTTGCTTAACTCTATTCAATTTACTCCTAATCCAGGCCCGTCATTTTTTTTCACATTCGGTAAGCTTTTTGGAAACTTTCTTTCAACTTTTTCTGTGGAGTCGCCATGTTTTTCTCTTTTTTAACATGTGTTCTACGTCAGAAAAAGGTCACGTGATGCATTTCAAATGCATGACAAGTCGAAGGGAATCCGCCGTCTAAAAACCAGACTTTATTTGACGGTTGAAGAAAAAAAAAAATTTGATATGTACGAAAAAATATTTGGCAAAAATGCATATTGAGCTACTACGAACGTTTGGGGGACCAAAAACACATTGGATATACAGATGTGGATATTCTGGACAAGAAAATGTAAGTAAATTGTCATTCTAACAATTAAAAAAGGTTTTATTAGCCGGAAACTTGTTATAATTGCAACAAAGTCAGGAATGTCCCTTTAATATTACTTAATGATAAAAGTCATACATACTTTCATCCTGCAAGTGGTTCTTTCACATCCATTGATTTAACCCTTTGTAGTCCATCACTTTGTCTTCATTTCTCCTGGAAAGTTTGTCCAGAACCTTCCAATTTTGGAGAATGATGGGCCTCCATCACTTGAAAGGGTACAGGGGCAAACTGGGATCAGTTTCGGCATCTATGCAGCACTCGACTGCAACAAACTGCCATGACTGGTGCCGATGATCCCATGTCCTTGTTCACCTCCATCTTGAAAGATATTGCAGAGGAAACTATTCCTAAACCATGGTTCAATGAGACATGCAAAGATGCAATCAGAGCGAAACAGGACCCTCGAGAGGTTCAAATGTAAACCTACCGGGGATAACCTGAATAGTTATCGCATTGCTCGGGCAAAGGCTCATAAAGCTATCAGACAGAGTAAGAAATCATCTTGGAGAAATTATGTTTCCAAGTTGAGTTCTCAAACATCTGTGAAGTCTGTCTGGAATAGGATACATAAAATCAAGGGAAAAGAATCCAATAATACAGTTCACCATTTGTCTGTCAATGACACATATGTGATGTCTCATCATGACATTGCCACTGCATTGGCAGACAATTTCTCTCATAAGTCTTCTTCTTCTTTCAGTACAGATGCTTTTACATCTGTCAGAAATAAAGCTGAAAAGCAATCTATTAACTTTTCATCTGAAAATGCTGAAGTATACAACAAGCACTTCTCTTTGGAGGAGTTGCAGGACGCTCTACGTAGAGCCCATGATACTTCAGTAGGACCAGATGAAATACATTATCAACTCTTAAAACACTTACCTGAATCATCCTTAATGGTTCTATTAAATATCTTCAACAAAATCTGGATTTCGGGTGACTTTCCTTCTGACTGGAGAAAAGCCATTGTCATTCCTATTCCTAAACCTGGCAAGGATCCAACAAATCCTACCAGTTATCGCCCTATTGCTTTGACAAGTTACATTTGTAAAACCATGAAAAGAATGATACTTGTCTGGTATGTGCAATGTGGGTTCAAGCCTAAACGTAGCATGGTTGACCATCTGACTTTATCTCAAATTTCTTACAGAATAGGTCTTTCAATGTATGAGTGGGATCTATGTTATTCGATTCTCAGTCCCAAGAGATGGGTGTGCCTCAAGGTAGCATCCTGTCAGTAACTTTATTTTCCATGAAAATTAACAGCATCACCCAGTGTTTAAAACCTGGCGTTGATAGCTCGTTATATGTCGACGGTTTTCAGATTTGCTACAGGTCATCCAGTATGAGTATCATTGAACATCAGTTGCAGCTTTGTTTGAATAAACTTCAAAAATGGGCCACTGACAATGGATTTCGATTCTCAAAGTCAAAAACCGTCTGTATGCATATCTGCCAGAAAAGAGGTCACCATTTAGATCCTCAGCTGTTTCTGGACAAAACTCTGGTTCCAGTTGTGGAGCAGACCAAATTTCTGGGGGTTATTTTTTACAGGAGGCTATCTTTTGTTCCTCATTTACAGTATCTGAAAAAGAAGGGCTTAAAGGCCCTCAATATCTTAAAGGTTATTGGCAAGACTGAATGGGGGCAGATTGAAAGGTTATGCTTCGACTTTACAGATCTTTACTTCAGTCTAAACTTGATTATGGGTGCATTGTGTATGGGTCAGCACGTAAGTCTTACTTGCAAATGCTAGATCCTATACACAACCAGGGACTTAGGCTTTGTCTTGGTGCTTTCAAAACATCTCCTGTGGAGAGATTGTATGTCAATGCACATGAACCTAGTTTGGGTGCTAGACATGCAAAGCTTTCTCTGCAGTATGCTACAAAGATTAAATTAATGCCAAAACATCCTACACACAATGCGGTGTATGATAATAAATATATGAAGTTGTATGCGAAACCGAACGTGATTCGAACATTTGGTCTTCGCATTAAGCAGTTTTTATAATTTTCCAACATTGACTTAACAGACATTTTGGAAACGACTTCATATTTTATTTTGCCACCTTGGTGTATCAAACCACCAAAATTTTTATTGAATCTTGTGCATAAAAAAAAAAAAAGCAAAGATGCAGTTATTTATAAACAACATTTTATGGAAATCCAAGAGAGGTACTGTGATTACATTCCTGTTTACACAGACGGATCATGGGATGGGAATTCTGTGGCTTGTGCTACAGTTTTTCCATCAGACACAATAATTTCCATGAGATTGCCTGATTCAGCATCAATCTTTACTGCTGAAACCTGGGCAATCATTAAAGCCCTGGAACAGATTAGGGATTCATGTGCATCCAAATATATTATTTTTACAGACTCACTTTCGTGTCTCCAAACTCTACAGTACATGAAATTGGAGCACCCCTTAGTTGGAACGGTGATACGAAAGTGTGTCTCTTTATCAATTGCTAGTAAAGATGTTATATTTTGTTGGGTACCCAGCCATGTCAGCATTATGGGTAACAAAAAGGCAGATGTTACTGCCAAGTCTGCTTTGAACTTGCCCCGTGTCCATTTTGGTGTGCCCTACAGTGATTTTAAATTTCATATCAACCAATATATCTTTTCAACTTGGCAAGACGATTGGGACGGTGCGGTTGCGAACAAGCTTCATTCTGTCAAGGAAGTCCTGGGGGAATGGCAGTCATCCTACAGGCGATGCAGGAAGGATGAAGTAGTCTTGTGCCGTGCCCGCATCGGCCATACATATTTGACGCATTCATTTATTTTAAAGAAGGACCCTCCACCTCAGTGTGAACATTGTCAGTGTACACTGACTGTGCGTCACATTTTGGTGGAGTGTGAAATGATATATTTGGCAACAGAAATGTTTTGGAATCTTTTAAATTCCACCCAGAATTAATTGTAAAGTTTAAAAAATACTTTGACTTCTATACAAAGTTTTAAAATGTACTTACCTTGATTTTATGTATTGTATTATACTTTTCCCCCACAACTCCTTACACTGTGGTTTTAGATGAATATATATATATTAATATTATTTCCATTTATATACTTACCATTTGTGACACCCAATAGCCGATATGTATTTTTGTGCTGGGGTGTCGTTAAACAAACAGTCATTCATTCACATATTTTGACCTTAAGTATTTCCAAACCAGGTGTTTAATTGTTATCAAATTTTGAATATGTGTGTATGTATGTATGTATGTATGTATGTGTGTGTGTGTGTGTGTGTATGTGTGTGTATGCATATGTGTGTATATATATATATATATATATATATATATATATATATATATATATATATATATATATATATATATATATATATATATATTGTTTTACCAATGCCATGATGTATATATATATATTGTTTTACCAATGCCATGATGTATATATATATTGTTTTACCAATGCCATGATGTACCCCAAGAGAAACTTTGTTGGGGACATGGTAATATCAGTACCTGTTACTTCCCTTATGCATTTACAGCAATTTAAGGACCGGCCTCAGTTCAGGGGTTGATTTTTTTTTTTTTTTTACCACTATCCCAAAGGAATAGTGAATTTCAAAAAACACTATTCCGTCTAAAAATGTACTATCCCTTAAATTATTAATGTACCACTAGTTTTCCTGACTGTGCTACGTCGCCCTGTACAACATTGTGTAACGAACAATTGTTTATATACCAGTCTATGCATTACTGCGTACTAGCTGGAATTACAAACAAACTCATTTAAAACATTAGTCTCGATCAAAAAGACGTTTATTTTGTACCAGTCTCAGTAGCACGAGGATTTGTCCTGCAGAAAAATGTAGCTGTAGAAAAAGCGTAAGCGGAATAGTCGCAGGCGATTTTCGGTATTCTGTGCTTTATTTTCACTTTCATGACGGAATATTGGAAGAATTGTTTTACTATTCCGTTTCGAAATTTACTATTTGCGGAAAAGCGTAAAATTCATCCCCTGCAATGACGCAGTGCCTATGCCATTGGACTACAGGTTGGTAGGTACAGGGTTCGCAGCCTGGTACTGGCTCCAACCCTCTTCTCTCTTACTAACAGAGCACAATATTTCATGCAAAGCACTGTTCTTTTCGCGTGTCATTTATGAAAAATTAAATTTACATGAACCGCAAATCAGTTATGTCCTGACCTGTAGATGTTCAGAAATTAAAACTTGCAGACTTCACGATTACCGGAAGTTTATTCATGCAGACATACTGCTAAGCTTAGTATTCCGAGAAATGTTTTAAGACTGATTTTTAGATAGTACAGTCAAACTTTGATAACTTGATCCTGAAGGGGACGAGGAAATAGTTAGAGTTTCAGGGAGTTCGAGTTTTCGAAATTAGAGTACAAATTTGAAACTGCATTGCACCTGGTTGATTTCGCTTAATATTGTAAGAAGCGTCTGAACTCTGAAAACTACGCATCCCCAGTTAAAATGCGAATTAACATATCACTGTCACCACACCCCACACCACCCGATCTCATCCTGCTCAACCCCAACTGTTGGCATCTTCGACGCCTGTGGTACATTCATTTTGCATATATTGTACTAAACCAAGTGTTTTTGCCGATTCCGTTTGATTGCGAATTTTACGAATTCCGCGATTTCGATTGCGGCGTCGCAATAGACTGGGAACGAGAACCGTGTCATCCAAGTTTGTTACGATGTTGTATATGAATTTCACTTAAGCGGGATACTAATTTCTCGGGTGGGATAGCAGATTTTGAAATGTTTGTATCCAACTAGGATACTGCCCAAAATTTTAAATCTCCGACTCTGTACAAGTTGTTTGAAAATCTATTTAACGAGTAAAAGTGAATTGGATATATTTTTAAACAAGTTGTAAGATAAGTGGTATCTAATGGACATTAAACAAACCCCTGCAGTTGCCTGCAGCAATAGGCAATGCCGTGGAGATTTCCACAGAATTTTTCATTCCCTGCGCAGCTTTTTCTTTTGCCATAGACTGTATTGGATTTTTTCAAGATTTATTTTTTCCTTATTGTAAAAAATAAAATCCACTGTATACTGTGCAAACTGAAAAGAGGGACATGGCCTTTAGGTTAAATGTAAGTTGTGTAAGTAAGGTGCAACAATGAAAGAAAATTAAGTTAACTATAAATTTACTGCAATTATTTTCCATCAGATATGTTTTTACATGTCTGCATGCACACACACACTGATAAAATACTTTGTTCATGTTTTGATCCGACATTGTGGTATAGGATTTGAAGTGAAAACAAAGGTGTTGTCCCTCATTAGATAAAAGTACATGAAATACTTTCTTAATGTTTTGATCCGACATTGTGGTATAGGATTTGAAGTGAAAACAAAGGTGTTGTCCCTCATTAGATAAAAGTACATGAAATACTTTCTTAATGTTTTGATCCGACATTGTGGTATAGGATTTGAAGTGAAAACAAAGGTGTTGTCCCTCATTAGATAAAAGTACATGAAATACTTTCTTAATGTTTTGATCCGACATTGTGGTATAGGATTTGAAGTGAAAACAAAGGTGTTGTCCCTCATTAGATAAAAGTACATGAAACTTGGTTGGAAACTTATTACTATTAGGGGAGGGACATAGCCCGGTGGTAAAATGCTCTCTTGATGGCATGGTCGGTTTAGGATCGATCCCCATCAGTGGGCCCATTGGGCTATTTCTCGTTCCAGCCAGTGCACCTCGACTGCTATACGAATGATGATGCATATAAAAGATGCATTGCTACATAGTATAATGGAAAAATGTAGCGGGTTTCCTCTCTAAGACTATATGTCAAAATTATCAAATGTATTACATCCAATAGCCAATGATTAATAAAGCAGTGTGCTCTTGTGGTGTTGTTAAACAAAACAAACTGTTATTATTATTTTTTTTAAATATTTTTCTGTTTACAGGTGAAGATGGCTACTTGTTAACAAGCTTCTATGGTATAGAGCCTGACCAATTGGTTTCATCACCGTCTCTGGTGAAAACATCACTAGCATCAATTTCTGCCTTTGATGTTAAAAGGAGTCTTCGTGGTTTAAAGGCTTATTTAACAACTCATTCAGGGGAGCATTATGGATTGTTCTGGAGACCAAAATATCCTACCATGACGAATAAGTTCTTAGAGGTGAATTGTGTTTCTTTCCCACTCAGAAGTTTATTTTTGTCTTTTCTGCTCATGTATTCTTGATTACCCATTAATCTAACTGAGTAGAATATTTCATCTCCATTAACTCAGTCTTGCCATTAGCACTTCGGTATCGGTGAAATTTGATGCCAATTCCGAATGGGATAACAGAGTAGGATGGATAGCGCTAGCTGGTATTATTACATATATATGTACATTAAATTATTATTACTATATATAAATTTTGGTTTCTGTATTGTGTGACATATATAGACAGAACCACATACCAGATGTTTTGTCATTTTATTTATTGCACAAATTTATAGTGCACAAGAATATTGTACCACAAGACCACGTAGTGGTATGAATCATGCACATCACTGATGACGTAACGCACACATGGGTTCGATTTCTTACTATTTGTATAATTATTTCTTTTAAAACATGTTGGACATTATTATTTAATGAAAATTTGTAAAGGATGTATTTGCCAAAAATAACTGATAATACAGACTTTGAAGTAGATGATGGATGGATTACTCATCGATTGAAAGTGAAAATAAACTGTCATAAACAATGATGTCATGGATCGTGATCGTAGGGTTTAAAAAATATTTAAAATTAATATTAATGGTGCAAATAAAGTGTGACATTTGACCAAAAAATTAACTTTAACTAATAAATAGTCCCATTTTCAGCAATTTCAACAGGGGAATAGTATATATTTTGATGACAAAAATAAATTTTGTGGCTAAGATGTATAGAACTAGGAAAATTTGTATCTATTTTGATGACAATGGACACCTTTTCATAATGTCATTGTAATATTCTGATGACAATGGACACCTTTTCATAATGTCATTGTAATATTCTGATGACAATGAACACCTTTTCATAATGTCATTGTAATATTCTGATGACAATGGACACCTTTTCATAATGTCATTGTAATATTCTGATGACAATGGACACCTTTTCATAATGTCATTGTAATATTCTGATTAGTTAATAATACAAGTTTTATTTATTATCTTCAAGGTTTTTTAGTGTTGACATGTTGGCATGGACCTAATGCAATTTTATAAACATCTATACATCTGTAAATGGTTGCTGATAAAAAAATATTGACATTATACATAGAAAATTATATGTATTTTCAGAAACTGGAATTATGGAAAAAAAAATTAAATAACAAGGCACATATTTAGATTAGTAAAAATGTCTTAACTATAATTCTGGATGTGCTTACTTAACTTCCTGAAAATTTGAAGAAGATATCTCTTGTAAGTACATGAATATAAGCTCTTGAATATTTCACTCTGAATAGGATTTCACCATTATGATTGGGACACATGCTTTACAATAGCAGTTTGAACTAATTAACATTCAATAGTTGACATTTTATTACTGTTATCATAAAAACATATAATACATTCATATGATAATAATTTAAAACAATCTTAGCTTCCTAAAAACTCACATGAATGTGATCATAGAAGTGTTATTTCAAAGAACTGTGACATTTTGAACACCTCCCAAAATGTCAAATAAAAGACAATTAAACTTTCACAGAACTAAATACCCGGACAACATAAATAGCCCAAAGTTACTCAATTATGTACTTAGTGTCCATTTAATCTGTGATTAGCGATACATTGCCACTGAAATGCCCACATTCTTAGCATTACCCTGGACCGTTATGGTTGGGACACAATAATTAACAACAAACTGTAGCTTCAAAAGAATTGTTCACAATCCATGTTTTGTAGCATACACACATATTATTCTCTAAATAATGTTTGGTACCTCATCTGAATGCATTTTAGAATGCATAACCTTCATACATCAAATATTTGGTGCTTTCAATGAAAAAATGTACGAATGATTGAACATAAACTGAACTTTGTCAATAAATCTAAATGTGTATTGGATACCCACATACTTGTAGTTGCATATGCACATGAAGTATAAAACAGCTTAACTACTCAATCAAACACCATACGTGTCCATTTAATCTATGATTATCCATACATTGCCACTCCAATGCATAATTGTCCCATCCATAACGGCAACCACATTATGTTTATATATATTTATTTATTTTGTTTTCTTTGTAAATTCCCTTATATTTAGGCACTTCTTATATAACTTATATAATTTACAAAGCATTTACTCTGTTAGCATCTGTCGGTTGTAAATGATACCTTGTTTAAAGCTGCAGTGTCTGGAATATTTTTATTATTTAACCATTTAGAACAGAAAATCCCATTACGTTTGGTGCATATAAGACGCCACACTCCGAATTGGTTTCACTACACTGGCTTTTCCAAGATAAAAATAAACCCAGTATTTTGAAAGTGGGACACTTTTGGCGGGCGCCCACTGGGCTAAAAATAGTACGGTTCGGCTATTGTTGCATTACAAAAACCGAGCGGATTCTAGCAGTCAATTCCTAGCAGCCAATTCCTAGCAGCCAATTACGCTAGCAGCCAATTTCAGCAGACACTCATGGCGACGTTCTAAACACCGGACTCATACGCCTTTCGATTGTTACCTGTATTTCACACACTTTTAAACACACTGTTATGCTAATTTTTATTATTCACTACAACTGAAGAATTTTAGAGTTTTAAAGAGTGTCTTTATATAAAAACAACACAAAAACAAAATAACAACCAAGACTCATTTTCACAGTCTTATTGTTACTAATATCCGTATAAATACAACTTAACTGTTTTATTAAGCACTTTTATAATATCTGAAGTATCACTTTAAAAATCCTTCTGTACTACGGTAATATAGGATGTCCAACTAGTTTTGTATAGACCACACCACAACACACATTATAAAAGGCGTTTGAGTCCGGTGTTTAGAACGTCGCCATGCGTGGCTGCTGAAATTGGCTGCTAGGAAGTGGCTGCTAGAATCCGCTCAGTATTACAAAATGGCGAGCATTGTTCTAACTGGCTAGTAAGCATTTGACGATATGCGTTAATGACGACAACTCACGAGTGAATTAAAAGTGCAGTTATGCTTATATTTGAACTTAGAACTTGACTGTATACGATTGAAACCAGACACTGCAGCTTTAATTACATTTAAGTAACCAAAATTTGTTTTGTATTCCAACAAACATTTAATAACAATGGATTGGTACATTATAATCTTCTTATGACATAAAACATGTTTGAAACATTCACTGCTATTAAATTTGGTAGCTTTTAGAGGCATGTAAAGTGATATTATTGCTAAAAAATCATCTATATTGTTGCCGTTATGGTTGGGACAGAAGCGTTATGGTTGGGATACCATTAGTTTTGGGTCCTTAGTCTGGAACTGTCTTTGAGAATTAAGCCCACTGTTTTAGAAAATAATAATAATAGGTTACGGAAATGTGTGCAAGAGAATTGGATGAATAGTGTAACTATATAGTATTCTACACAACAATATATAAGGAAGAACCACCACCGTTATGGTTAGGACAGGTGTTACATGCTACCAAAGGATACGAGAAGAGAGTGTGACAAGCATAGAAAGAATAAACTACACTAGTTATTTACATTATCACTACATTTGTTATGAAATTGCTCATATTAGGCACAAATAACTGATTTATCTTAATTTTTATTCATGCAGAAACAACTATGCTTTCTGTCTGAAAATAATTTACCATTATCCAGTGTAAGGCAGAGCTTATTTTTTCGAATAATTGGCATGAAACTGCATAGCCCATGGGTAAACATCTATCATAGTAATATAAGCCCGCTACATTCATGCCCAAGAGATCGTAATCGAAGGGATTTATAGGAACTATTCTAAAGGCAGACTCTATGTCTGTTTTTGCTAGCATGGTCCCAGGCCCTAACTGATTGATGTGAAATATAGCTGTATCCAAGGTTTCATACTGTACAGTTCTGTCTTTCTCGGCAGTGCCATCATTGATCGATGACCCCAATGGATAAGATAAATGATGGATAATTCTATATTCTCCTTGCTCTTTCTTAGGTACTAAACCTAGTGGTGAGATTTGTAGGTTAGGGAAAGGAAGTGTGTTAAAAGGCCCGGCAATCCTACCCAATTTTACCTCTTTATAAATTTTTTGCTTTAGAACTACTGCATTGTCTGTGGCCGATTTTAAATTTGGACTAAAATCTGTATGTTCTTGGGCCTTTGTAACATAAAGAAAAACCTTTTCTAAATCCAGATTCTAAAAACTCTATTGACTTTATATTATATCCAACCAGAAAGGGGAGCAACACTCTGAATTTAACTGGTGTTATGTTGCCGATTAGATCGGGATCTGGGATTCGGGGCTGTGTGACTAGTGGAGAAGGAATTAGCTGACAAGCTGTTGCCTGATTTTTCGGATTTTGAGCATTTCCGAAAGGAATGTAGACCCCCACAGAACTTGCAAGCATGTTTGAACCAACAGTTGTTTCTGTGACACACACCATTCTTTTGAAATACATAACACACTTTACTTTGACTGGAGGAGTTCTGCCCCTTACTTGTCTGAGGGCTAGGATGTGTGTTCCTATGAGTGAAGCTGGTGTTACCCCCTGTCATGGCTTCCAGAAACAACTCGTTATTTGGTTGGTCAAATGGCAGCAATTCCAGGGTGGCCTGCCTCCATTTTCGAAAATGTATGTCATACATAATGGCAGCGTAATCACCCGCCTTCTTTGCAATTCGCTGAATAATATTTGCATATTTCATCAGAGGTGCTGCCAAATCTGGCCTAGCTTTTACAAGAATGGTGACATAAATCTGGAATGCTGTATTCCACAGGTCCAACGACCGGATGTACACTGGCTTGGCTTTAGGCACCAGTGAAAATGTATTAGTTTGAAATGTCATATCAAATTGATCACTGGGCCTGTTCTGTAATAGCTTGCCAAAGTCAACATATTGGTCAGCCCAAATTTTCTGTTTTGTTTTAACTTCTACATTTATGTCAAGAGGGCGGGTGATGCTGCCGCTAATATTTGCGTTTGTTAAAGCATTACAATTTAGACCCAGTGCTGCTGTACCTGTTAATTCGGATATTGCCTCGTGCGCCACTGCCGTCGCCGAGTCAACTATACCCCATCCAGCATTGCTTGAAGAAGCCAGGTTGTCAGGATTACTTCGTGTTCCTGCTGCGTTGGTCAGTGGACCTAGCTCTGAATGACAAGGCCCTGTCACTGTTGCTGATGGTGCTGGTCGTGCGTTTATCTGCCTTCATTACCCTTACAACCTCTGCCGCAATTGCTGACACTTCAGGAGGTACGGGAATTGGTGATGCTGTCTGGCCTAAACTCTGTGTAGCTGCTGCTGCCGGTCTTGCCATCACAACGGGAACCTCACTTTCGATTTCAGCCTCCCTGGGTCGGCGTCCCCTAGGTCTTATCAGGGCATGCCTTCTCACCGCTGCACGACGTGTTCTTGGCATTTCACTCAAAGAAAGGAAAAATAAAAATAAGCCAATGCCAACCGTCACGTATTTGTCTGCATAATGCAGGTCTACTGATTATAGTTATGTACTAGTTTGTAAACTTTTGTCACTCTTGTCCACAATTACTGAAGAGTACATTCGCTGTGTATTTGCTTCATTCAAATTACTGCACTGAGACCATTTCTATTACAATTCATATATAGTTGTGCATTAAGGTGAACATTAGAAGCTCATAAAAATACCAAACAAAACACTGGCTGTGGTCTAAATGTCTAGTAATATCACAACTATGTAGGTCACACAGAGCCCTCATGTGATCTATAAATAATATACTAATAGAACACAACTATGTAGCTCACACAGAGCCCACATGTGATCCATAAATAATATAACTAATAGAACACAACTATGTAGCTCACACAGAGCCCACATGTGATCCATAAATAATATAACTAATAGAACACAACTATGTAGCTCACACAGAGCCCACATGCGATCTATAAATAATATAACTAATAGAACACAACTATGTAGCTCACACAGAGCCCACCATGTGATCTATAAATAATATAACTAATAGAACACAACTATGTAGCTCACACAGAGCCCACATATGATCTATGTATACATTAAAACTAAGACAACTATATATCTCACCCAGAGCCCAACCCCTCTTTTTTATTTTTTTATTTTTTATTTTTATTTTTTATTTTTTTATTTTTTTTTTGTTCTTAATTATTAAAATTGTAAAATGTATATTGTTTACGTAATTCTGTAAATTCATATTTTAATTATAGCTAAGAATACTATGTGTATCCCCTTCTATTTTCAACACTCTTGGTCACGTTAGTTCAAGACATTGTCTAACGCTATCTCGCATTGTGTTACTTAATCACAGTTCAAAGCCCTGACCTTGCGGTATGATGTAATCACAGCTCCACGCACACTTCTCAAATACTTTGGTAGCCCATGGGTTTCATTTAGGTGAACCCCATCGTGACAGTAGATGTTAACTGGACTATTTTTCAAACCCCTATGCTTGTGATATGAAATGTTCATTTTGTCCAATACTAATGCCTTGAGGTTTTGATTGATCTGTCTTACGAGACAAGTGCCGGGTTCTTTGTCTCGGCAATAACTGCATTATACAAACATGTTGTACTGAACAACCTAAAACGAGCCCTTCTGCAATAGCTATAATGTTTGTGGCTATTCTTGTGGGTGCCACATCGAAATTATCCACATCATTTCCACCAATTTGTAACATGACCACATTTGGTTTAACCATTGCGACGTGCTCGGCAAACTGTCCTTGAATTAAATCTCTTACTAGACCGCTACCTTTACCCATGAACTTTACCAAAAATTCGGAATCGTCCAGTCTCGGATTCCGCCATCCTGAATTCCTTCTATTTGCGAAGGTTCCAAGTCTGCGCACATAGCTATGACCCAAAACTGACACTTTAATTTCCATGATCTATTCTATCAAGTCAAAAGTTAATTAACCAGCTATTATAATTCCTAATTAAAACCCGACAAAGCTTTCTTACCTTGTCTCAGAGCTTCCTGACAAAAGTGACGCTTACCGGACAATTGACCAATCAGCGACACTTGACCAATCCACGACACTTCATCCCCTATCGTTATCAGTTCCACCAATCAGCAGACTTCATCTGCTGTTAGCAGTTCCAGTTAAACAAAGACTGGGGCACAAGGCCCCAGCATGTCGTAACCCATCTCATAAATATAATTAAAAACACGTGTTTAATTGACAATTTATTGACCGATTTCATTGATTTTTGCAATTACAAATTTTGCGGTAATTACTCTATGTAAGCATATATCATATTCACTTAAGGAAGTGTGTTATTTTAATTTGCACATAATTGCAGTTTTTATAAAATATGTTTGTCACGCCAAAAGTTGCCGTTTTTCACATGTTTTGTCAACTTTGTTGCTAGGTATCTTTACTTCCGTTAGTGTGATTTGTCTGAAATTTGCAACATATATCAAATGGGTACATACAAATTAATTGACAACAAAGAACCATCAATAGCACATTAATGGTAATTTTCAGAAGCTGAAATATACTGGAGACAAGAAAATGGAGTCTTATTTGCACCAGGCCTTAATAAGTTACGTAAATTTTATTTTAGTAATTAGACTCACTAATATGGCTTCGATTTCTTACTATTTGTTTAATTATTTCTTTTAAAACATGTTGGACATTATTATTTAATGAAAATTTGTAAAGAATGTATTCGCCAAAAATAACCAATAATACAGACTTTGAAGTAGATGATGGATGGATTACTAATCGTCGATTGAAAGTGAAAATAAACTGTCATAAACAATGATGTCATGGACGTGATCGTAGGGTTTAAAAAATATGAGACATGAAGGGAAAACAAAAGTTGAATATCTTGAATGCAATACAGTGTGGCATAATTTGGCATTAATGTTCAATACAGGAATTAAAATGCATAATACTATTTTACTTTATTCCTTAGTCTTGTTATCATCTAGTGTAAGTGTCAGGTGCTGGGGTCCAGGGTTGAGTTTGACCCTCGAGTAATCAAGTCCAATATTTTGGATTCGTGGAGGCCCAGCCTGGCTGGGGTCATAACATCTGATTATCATCTAGTGTAAGTGTCAGGTGCTGGGGTCCAGGGTTGAGTTTGACCCTCGAGTAATCAAGTCCAATATTTTGGATTAGTGGAGGCCCAGCCTGGCTGGGGTCATAACATCTGATTATCATCTAGTGTAAGTGTCAGGTGCTGGGGTCCAGGGTTGAGTTTGACCCTCGAGTAATCAAGTCCAATATTTTGGATTAGTGGAGGCCCAGCCTGGCTGGGGTCATAACATCTGATTATCATCTAGTGTAAGTGTCAGGTGCTGGGGTCCAGGGTTGAGTTTGACCCTCGAGTAATCAAGTCCAATATTTTGGATTAGTGGAGGCCCAGCCTGGCTGGGGTCATAACATCTTTCGGGTTGACATGTATTATGCATGCAAGATTTTGTATCACACATACGATCAAGAAAATACTTTTTTATTGCACGTTTAGAGTTGTATTAGTATACCGGTAGTAAGATAAAATTGGTATGTATAATAAATTTTAGAACAAAAAGTAAGGATCTTTTTTAACAAATTTGTCGCTTGATTATAGGCACTAATATATTTATTTCAGGTAATTCTCAAAGACAATGAGATTGAAATAACTGGTGTCGTTGTAATAGGCTACAGATGTACAAGCTCAACAATAAAGTACAGACTGAGGAAAAATCGGCAACCTTTAGGAAACGTACGTCAAACAAATGTGGTTTATAGTTGAATTTGGTGAATATGTGTGTCTATCATATCACAACTGGTATGTACTATGCTGTCTGGGATAGTACATACAACATATCACTTGCTGCTAATAAAGAATGGCGTATACAAATGTAGGCCTACTCCTATTTAAGTTGGAGAAGGTTTACTCATACTATCATTAACTAATAACACTTTAGAGCATGTCAGAATCACGTGAAGTGTTCGTGATCGGAACACCGTGACCAAGCAGACAAATGTTCACTAGACAGGTTTATGCATTTCACATCACAGTAAGCCAAATGGCCACGTCGGGAATCAATCAAATAGTTCGCGAACGTTAAAGGGACACACCCTAGTTACGGCTAGCTGTTAACCATTACGGCGTTGTTTTTCGCTATTAAACCCATTTTTTCACAAATAAAATTGCACTTTACTTACCGTTTATTATTTAGAATATACATTTCCATTCACCTGAAGTGTTTTTTGGTAATCCTGGTAATCCTGGTTTTTGTAATACCACAAAATGCATTTTTCGTATTTCTTAAAAACGGACGCACATTTGAGAAAAAACCGTTGAGCAGACAAGGTCAAATCTATTTTTAGACGGGATATTTCCATTTCAATGTCACAGACGTTGGTATACCATGTGACCGTTGTCATTTTGGTTCGGTTTGTTTTCTCGTGCACGGTTCGCGCAATCAACATCTGATTTGTTGTTGTTCATTTGTGACATTTTTCTTCACAGTTCGTGAACATTTTCAGTAACAATAAAGTTCAGACAAGTAAGTGTCTCAATACAAAATGTTACAAACCCTTAAAACCAATAATTTTGCTAAGTCTTACGATATCTGGAGAGGGGATACAACCAGGACAGAACAGTTGGAACATGTCCAGGAGAGGTGAAAAGAATGCACCCCAAGTCTGTGCGCACTGAAATTTGTCGTGACGTAGGCATTGTTGTGCTTCGAGCGACATCTACCGGTGACATCAGAATACTAACTTTCAAAATTATTTCAAGCAATTGGGACATGGGGATTCCCATGGTATTTATCGATATAAAACCTGCTTTTTCACTCCATTTGATAAAAACGTGATCTAAGTGTGTTACAGGTTTGTAGATTAACCAAATTATAATTTATTTTCGCTGGATGGAACTAGGGTGTGCGGCTTTAATGAAAAGGTTCATTGGCTGAACTTAGTGCACAAGTCTAATTACACTCGGTGTTATTCCATTGATCTGCCGAGATATTCCGAGTTGATTCGTAGAGAAAGTATGTGTTCGTTTCTGTATTATGTGAGCAGCAACAGAAATACCTGAATGTGATCGGCATTTGTAAATAGTGTTTCACACCAGTGTTTTGGTTAAAAATAACTAAATATCATGCCGTGGTTTATAATCATATAATGTAAATTTATGATTATAAACCACAACAGTTAGAGTGGTATCCAAACGTAAATAAACAATGAATAATAATGCGTAATTAACAAAGAATATATTTATAAATGTCGTTAACTGTGTAAATAGCGTTATTATTCTGGATATTTTAACAGATTTTGTACCTGTCACTTTATGTGTCAACAACCACAGGGACATGTAACGGGGGACGGTGGGGCGAGGACAAAAGTGTACGTGTTTTGGGTGGGGGTTTTATATGCCCTACTCTATATAAATAAATGTTAAAATCTGGCTTGCGTCTTCTCCTCCTCCTCCTCTCCTCCTCCTCCCCCCCCCCCCCCCCAACTAGAGTCAACACTGGCCTTCTCACTAGAGATTGTACCCCCATACTCCAGATATCATTCCTGGTTCAGCAAGGCTATAGTAGGCCTACTAGTATCTACTTGTATACAATATATAACATATCAAACACTAGAGATTGTACCCCCATACTCCAGATATCATTCCTGGTTCAGCAAGGCTATAGTAGGCCTACTAGTATCTACTTGTATACAATATATAACAAATCAAACACTAGAGATTGTACCTCCATACTCCAGAGATCATTCCTGGTTCAGCAAGGCTATAGTAGGTCTACTAGTATCTACTTGTATACAATATATAACAAATCAAACACTAGAGATTGTACCCCCATACTCCAGAGATCATTCCTGGTTCAGCAAGGCTATAGTAGGCCTACTAGTATCTACTTGTATACAATATATAACAAATCAAACACTAGAGATTGTACCCCCATACTCCAGAGATCATTCCTGGTTCAGCAAGGCTATAGTAGGTCTACTAGTTACCAAGCTTCAAAAATGTGCGTGAATCTCCGAATCTGATTAGAGCCAGGATTCGTTAAATTGAATAGTCTGTGAGTAAAAAAAAAAAAAAAAAAAAAAAAAAGTCTGGTTATCAAGCTTCAAAAATAAACTGGCTTCAAAAGCGTAGCATACATTCGAATCCATACATGTTCGAAACAGAGGTTTATCGAGACTAGTCTGGCCTGGAGCCAAGCAGTGGTTGGTCCATTTCTATGAACCAAATTGCCAACGAAGAGAACCGAACGGAACATAATAACAATAGACAGTAATTTACTGGGGCAAATTTAGTAATTACATCAAACATTTTTATGTTAGTTTGCTGATATTATGTTCCTAACCTTGAATTAATCAATATATCTTTTTGTCGGTAGTGGAAATATTCTTCAGTAATATCCATACAACCCTTGAACCAATGCGCAAAATACATCGGCAAATGTATCCCACGTGCTATCTACGAATAAGCAATCTTCGAAAAGTAAGCTGGTCTGCTTTCAGTCAGACTGAGACTTATGCGCTTCACAGTAAACCAAATGGCCACGTTGGGAACCATTTAATTAGTTCGCAAACATTAGCCAAACATTTGCTGGCTGAACTTGAGGCTGGTAAGACACCTAAAAAAAAACTGACTGTAAAGAAATATGGAACCAACACCTAAATTTTTTAAAGTTTTTTTGTTTGCTTTAAAATTTAATACACTGTTATTGACAAATTAGTTATTCTTTCCAGTAAATAATAAGGGTTGTTTTATATCCACTAATCCAGATACAGTTAGTAGCATATAACACAGAATTCTATATACTAACACTGCTGATAAAGTTCTTCTTTGAAAATGTTTAGAATCGAAGGATTCTCATGGACTGCTTCCACGGGAATCCGCATGGATTCTCATGAAAAAAAAAAGCCGAATTTTTAGCCCTTGTATTCAATATATAACATATCAAACATTTATTCTACACAAAAGTCATAGCTAAACTAAACTTAAAATGATAAACATCTTAGACATGTACCTGTATCATGTATGTACTATTACCATATTATAACAAAGTTAGGTACTTTTATAATCATTTCATGACTTGTTTTTTAATTCAAAAACATACATGTAGTTATGTTGCACTTTTTAAAAATATAATATATGATAATATAATCCTTTATGGTACTTACAGGTTGGTATAAAGTTTAAAGACAGATGTTTGTCACACTTCTACTTTTATTAAAAGGTACCTGTATCCACAAAATTGCAAGACTAGATCGATTCCAAGGCCATAGGGTGAACTCATTTTTGAGGAAGTTCTATTTATTCTGTTTAAAAACCCAGAAATTAATGACTATGCATTATTATAAATTTAACACTTAAAACAGAAATGCTACAGGATAATGTTGGAGTGTGATTTACCCTATTGAATAGATGAATACACACATGAATACATAGATACACACACATAAATAAACCACTAATTCAACATATGAGAGTTTTACTCACTATATGTCATTATTGAACTTGCATATACCTGAGGTAAAGTACACTGTTGTGCTACCCAGTGCAGGTTCTGTATTGTACAGCATTATATAATTTATTCTAATAATTTATTTCTTACATTATTTGCTTGTACTAAATATTTCCCGAGGTTATTAAGTTCTTTAATATTACCAGTACTTAGAAGTTGAATACTGCATTTCCTCTGTAATTAGGAACACATTTCAATTCAGTTATTTTTCAAAATCTGACAATGGTCGTGGTTTTTTGCCAGCCAAATAAAAATTTGCTAGTGGATCGTAATTTTCTAATTTGGCTGAAATCAGATGATTGAGGGCAATCAAACGATTCCGTTATTTGCAAAGTGTTGTGTAGGCATTAACTATTTTCATTACTTAATTTTAAAGGTAGGGTCAACTCAAACAAGAGCCTTATGTGTTGGAAAGATGCATACCCGGACCACCAACACATACTGACACTTTAGCAAATGAAAAACGCGTCATTTTAGAGTTAATAAAAAAACATGATTATTCCTGTTAACTGGGGGCAGCCATTTTGTTTCGTTTTTGTGACGTCCGGTGGATAGCTTGGGGCGAAGTGACATCAGCTCCTGACCATCTCCTGTATGTACAATGTAAACAAAAGCAGTAATTTTCGACAAGGTGCTTCTTTTTGATCAATCTGACTTGTAAAACAGCATAAATGACGTAATAATATAATAAACTATTTAACAAAATATATTTCAAGTTGCATTAACGGAACAAAATTGGGTTATTATATAGTATTTTTTCTGTTAAATAATCCAAAGGAAAAATGTACACTATTAGGCCTATTGATATGCTACGTTGGAGCAAAAACGATAACCCATGATACCCAAGTGATAGTTTTCTTTTCTTTGGGACTACGTAATTGATCAGTTCTGTGGTTTTAGATGAAAAAGTCTACTTAATCAATAGTTTTACAGAACTATTTACAGTAATAAACCATGTCCATTACCATTTAAGGGGCGACAGGTAATATTCCACAATGCCCGTATGTATTTTTGTGTCTAGACAGCATCAGTTAGTTGGCTCGTCTAGTTACAAATCAAATACACACCTGCCAATCAGGAATAGCAGGTAGAAGCAACTAACAGCATAGACCAATTAACTAAGAAAACACTCTGTGTATCATATCAGTACGTAGGTTAATGCACGGACAAAACATTGTTAATTATTTCGACTTGTTGTGTAGCCACTTTGACAATGGTATTTTATTTTGTATTGAAAAATAATATATATAGTGCTGGATATACTTATTGCTGGTTTACTGGGATGTGTATTATTACAGAACATTGCAATGTATGACTATTTATCATCCCGCAAAAACCAGGTCGATTGTGTTTCTCTAGTTCTAAGGCTCATTCCTGACGTTACGCGTTAAGTATTACGTAACCACCAGCTAGCCAGAGGGCGTACTCACTGAGATGGTACAAAATGGCTGTGCCCATTATATATAATAGCCTTCACATTTAACCGTTTTATTAATTAACTATATGATTATACTTGTTGATATTAAGCTATAATGTGCATTATATATCGTTGAATATGCATACCAGGCCAAATGCCTTAATTGTCCCTTCCTTTAATTCAGGCTTTTTTTCTAAATTTTAATATAATAATCACATATTTTATATTTACAGAAAGAACCAAGCTTTACCGTTAAAGTGCTGTTCCAGATATATGATGTATTGAGCTATCTCAATCACAATATTATTTAATATTCATGATTAGAAAATTTAAAAAAAAGAAAGAAAAAAAGTTATATACCTGTATATTTTTTATTTATAAATATTCACCTGAAAAACAGAACCAGCTGAATTTGATTCGGTAATTTCCGTACGATTTAATCCGTGATGTCATGAAGGGAACTCCTTTCGATAACCAGCACCATTGTCCATTGCTTCTTTTGTGTTTATTATGGTTAAACGGCATATTGTTTGTGGCTGTAGCAATACAAAAGCTGATAAATTTAGTCTTTACGCATTTCCTAGTAATGTTGCTTTGAGAAAGCTGTGTGTGAATTTGATTAAAACAACGTGGAAAGACTGGACAGGAAGTAAATGCCCGAGACCGTTGCTACAGCAGTGGACACTTTATAGTCAATCCCACAGGGAACACCTTTTTTCATAATATGAACTTTACTAAAAGTTATTTATTTCTGAGCCGATTGATTTTTAAATTGCACACAGAAATAGTATTTTTTTTGTTATTTTCAAACACTTACTTTTCTTGTTATGTCAAACAAAACTGAAATATATAGCAAAAAAACATTTTAATGCTTTTATGGGCCATTTTTGTAATTATTGATTTACATATCGATGTAAAATATTATTGCAATGAATTAAGAATTAGGCTCTTAATTGTGGAATTTGAAATTTTTAGTGTACGGTTTGGCACAGCACTTTAAGTAAACTGTCCCACATCCCATTTCTTAATTTTAGTGTATGGTCTGGCACAGCACTTTAAGTAAACTGTTCCACATCCCATTTCTTAATTTTAGTGTATGGTCTGGCACAGCACTTTAAGTAAACTGTTCCACATCTCATTTCTTAATTTTAGTGTATGGTCTGGCACAGCACTTTAAGTAAACTGTTCCACATCCCATTTCTTAATTTTAGTGTATGGTCTGGCACAGCACTTTAAGTAACCTGTTCCACATCCCATTTCTTAATTTTAGTGTATGGTCTGGCACAGTACTTTAAGTAACCTGTTCCACATCCCATTTCTTAATTTTAGTGTATGGTCTGGCACAGCACTTTAAGTAAACTGTTCCACATCCCATTTCTTAATTTTAGTGTATGCTCTGGCACAGCACTTTAAGTAAACTGTTCCACATCCCATTTCTTAATTTTAGTGTATGGTCTGGCACAGTACTTTAAGTAAACTGTTCCACATCTCATTTCTTAATTTTAGTGTATGGTCTGGCACAGTACTTTAAGTAAACTGTTCCACATCCCATTTCTTAATTTTAGTGTATGGTCTGGCACAGCACTTTAAGTAAACTGTTCCACATCTCATTTCTTAATTTTAGTGTATGGTCTGGCACAGCACTTTAAGTAAACTGTTCCACGTACATCTCATTTCTTAATCGCAGGCTACACATCAGTGGATGGTAGCAAACCAACATATCAGTCTATTTATTCGTCTAGCTAGGGCAGCTAACACAGTGCAGTGTAGTTTACTTCTGAATCAATATTAATAGGAAAAACTCCCCAAAAACTTTTATAAAAAGTTTTATCTAAAATAAAACTGATTTAGATGTTTGCCAAGTTACACAGTGTAGGCTACAGAAGACAAAAAAGTATGTTTGTTTAGTCCTGGTATTTAATTTTTAAACAATATAAAAATCTCCACCCACCATTAGAAACTGCCCCCTCAATTAGATTCCCCCTCCCCCAACCACCACTCCAGATACCGTTCCTACATCGTACAGGCCCCTTACCTGGCTATCACAGCTTTAGTTTTGCTGCTTTGTCAGCTTTTAATTCATGTGATGTTTGTTTTTATTGTTTTATTCCATATTACGCTGTTTTGCTTCAGTCCCATGTATTCTGCATTGTACTTTACTTTGCACCTACACTGTGGTTAGTAATACTAGTAAGATGTCGTTTTCAAATTATCATGTATTCTGCATTGTACTTACTTTGCACCTACACTGTGGTTAGTAATACTAGTAAGATGTCGTTTTCAAATTATCATGTATTCTGCATTGTACTTACTTTGCACCCACACTGTAGTTAGTAATACTAGTAAGATGTTGTTTTCACATTATCATGTATTCTGCATTGTACTTACTTTGCACCCACACTGTGGTAAGTAATACTAGTAAGATGTCGTTTTCAAATTATCATGTTAGTTTTACTTTACTTTGCACCCACACTGTGGTAAGTAATACTAGTAAGATGTCGTTTTCACATTATCATGTTAGTTTTACTTTACTTTGCACCCACACTGTGGTAAGTAATACTAGTAAGATGTCGTTTTCAAATTCTCATGTTAGTTTTACTTTACTTTGCACCCATACTGTGGTAAGTAATACTAGTAAGATGTCGTTTTCACATTATCATGTTAGTTTTACTTTACTTTGCACCCACACTGTGGTAAGTAATACTAGTAAGATGTCATTTTCAAATTATCATCTGATAGTTGTAGATTGTTATTTGAATGCAAGCACACTCACCAATAACAGACCTGTGTCTGTTGGTAGACTTGCTAATGAATAGAATTGTCATCAAATTAATATACAGGTCCCCACTACCTGATTCTCCAAGTATATAGAGATTTACGTAAAGAATGTATGTTATCATAATCCAAAACGGCAATGAAAACCTGCACATAAAGTGTGTTGACTTCGTGTTACTACATTCAGGTACTAATTTTGTTACTCTTTCTTTGTTTTCATTTATTGCCAGGCTTTTATTCCTGTTTGAGTCACCACACACACACACACCTTAAACTTTTGTGTGGGTACATTTATTGCCAGGCTTTTATTCCTGTTTGAGTCACCACACACACACACACCTTAAACTTTTGTGGGTACATTTATTGCCAGGCTTTTATTCCTGTTTGAGTCACCACACCTTAAACTTTTGTGTGGATACATTTATTGCCAGGCTTTTATTCCTGTTTGAGTCACCACACACACACACACCTTAAACTTTTGTGTGGATACATTTATTGCCAGGCTTTTATTCCTGTTTGAGTCACCACACACACACACACCTTAAACTTTTGTGTGGGTACATTTAAAGATACTTAATTTACCAAATATTGACATAAATTTCCTTTTGTCGTTGCCATTATTCTGCTATTAGTGCCACCCAGAGAGGACATTATGTAGACCTGCTTCAGAATGAGCTATGTGCCACCCAGAGAGGACGTTATGTATTCCTCATCATATATTTTAACAAAAACGTTTTGGTAAATGGGCTTCTGGTTGTGGCCCGGGTGTGGCAAATATGGGGGTCAAAGTAGGGCCCCTTCCAAAAACAGGGTCAACTACTAATAGCACTACTTGGAGAACAGATAACTGGGAGAACCTTTCAAATGATGATAAACCATGAAACATGGCACGGATAATCTCACTAGGGAGTTTGTCAAATCCAATCAATGAACCACTTGAATTTTCAATATGGCGGCCAATTTTCAAGATGGCTACCATACTCTCCTGCCAATGTTCATTGTTGAGATGTATTTTAATAGATTTTCGATATTAGTTATTTTATATTATTTTTATATGTTTAGAAACATGCTGAACCTAACGTCTGATGTGTTAAAAAGACTGTGGAAGTGGCAAATATTGGGGGTCAATATACGTCAACATCCCCAAAATATAGGCACCTACTTAAAGGACTATTGGAAGAGCAGATAACAGAAATAACCTTTAACCTTTAGACTACTGAATTAGTTTTTAACAAAAACCACGTTGAGTGGGTACAAGTTTATAATATTTACTGACATATATTCGCTTAAATGTTTTATATATACATGAAATAAAGTTCATATATGAATCTGTAAGTATTCTGTTCATGGTTTTTTGTAATTTTTATAATTTTTTCGATCAGTTAATGGTTATTAAAATTAGGCAAAAAATTGAAAAAGTCGCATTTACTTACAGCCATTTGTGGCTTGCAGTCCAGTATTTATGTCCATTATTCCCGATAACAGAGGTTTTATGACCAGAATTTTGTTTTTAAAAACCGAACTACGATTCATATTGCAATATTTGGTGATTTTTGTTGGTAAAATGATCAAATTTATTATCAAATTAGCTGTCACAATGAGCTATCGATCCCTAAAAATTACCGCAACGTGCTGCCATTGTTGCCGAAAACCACTTTTTGAACTCAAAATTTCAAGGTATTTTCAATTGAAAAAATCAAAATAAAAGCCACCATTTTGAAAAGAAATCTTTCTTTATTATATTTCCGTTTTTGGTGAGTGCTGTGTGCAAAACGACAGGAAATATGAATTGGGGAATGCGCTGTATGCAGTTTACAGTATGTCAACTGGTGTGACGTCGGACAAGATATCTCGCCTGCAGTAGTCAGAAGGTTAAAATGGTGATACAAGCATGCAATTTGGTACATATGATTTCTTTGGGGAGTTCTTCAAATTCAATCAATGAGCAATTTGAAATGTCAATATTGCAGTAATTTTTCAAAATGGCCGCTATGTTTTTTCCAACCATTGTCTGTTATTGACCTGTATAATAATAACTTTGTCCAATTTTAGCCATCTTGGTTACTTTTTTTATATACTAGTATTTAAAAGCTAATTGAAAGTAATGCTGATATTTAGAATACTATCAAAATTAGTTTTTATTGAAAATGGCTGCAAATTTCCAGGAAACATAGTCATCAGCTACACTTACATTTACACTTTTCACGCTATGACGGAACGTGTTGAACAGCATTACTGCATCAAATTTTGCCAAAAGCTTGGTGATACCCAAACTGAAGCAGTTCATAAGATTCAGCAGGCCTTCGGCATGATGCAATGGGGGTTACACAAATTAAAGAATGGTTTAAAGATGCTCGGACATCGGTTGACAGTGACCAGCATTCCGGTAGGCGGTTAACAAGCCAAAATCCACTTGACATTGACTGGTGCGCAATTTCATTATGGAAAACCATCAGTTGATCGTCCAAGAAATTGCTAATGACATTGAGATTAGTGAAGGTTCTGCACACACCATTTTAGCTGTTGATTTGGGCATGCGCAAAGTGGCCACGAAATTTGAGACCAAACTGCTTTTGCGTAAGCAGCAAGCACTCTGCCTTGTTGTCGCACCTGGTCCAGGATTTCTTGGCCAAGCACAGAATTACTCAGGTTCGCCAGACTCCCTACTCTACAGACATGGCTCCTTATGATTTCTGGCTGTTCCACAAGCTGAAGATATCGCTGAAAAGGTCCCGATTTGAGATCTTGAAGAATGCAACAGTGCACCTCACAGCCATTCCAAAACAGGACTTCCAGAAATGTTTCCAGCAATGGGAGGACTGGTGGGCTAAGCATGTGGAGTCACAAGGGGCCTATTTCAAAGGAGTTTAAGAGATGGAACCCAAAATTTAAGCTATTTTTTTTTCCACGGCCTAAGGTCAGATACTTTTTGAACAGACCTTGTCAGCTGGTACTAGTATACCTTGTTCTATAACCAAATCATGTTATAATCAAACACACACAGATGATATCCCTGGTGCATTCTTCAAATCCAGTCGATTAACCTCTTGAATTTTCAATATGGTGGTCATTTTTCAAGATAGCCACCATACTGCCCTGCCAGTGTTCATCGTTGAGATGTATTTTAATAGTTTTTTATATTAGTAATTTTATATGTTTACAAACATGCTGAACCTAACATCTGGTATGTAAAAAAGGACTGTTATGGTGGAAGTGGCAAATATCAGAGGTCAGTGTATGGCAGCTTCCATAAAACATGGTCAACTACTATTAGCACTATTGGCTAGCAGAAATGACCTTTCAAATGGTGACACAAGCATGAAACTTTGCACTGATGATCTCATTAGGGAGTTATTAAGTTCCAATCAATGATTCACTTAACATGTTAAATGGAGACCATTTTCTCAAGGTTGCCGCCATATTATTCCACCAGTGTCACTATTAACATTAATAAAGTTGTCAGACATTTATCATCTCAGTGTCTTTTTATATATTTAAAACTACATGTATGCTGAATCTCATTCTGATAATTATAATAATATTAGAAGATACCTCTTTTCAAAATGGTTGCAATGTGTCAACGAAACACAGGCACCTGCATGCAGCTACCAGCAACCAGCATTATAATATCAATAGGAGAGAATAAGCAAGTGCACCTTGTTTTGTAACCAAATCACTACTTTATCACAGACATTAACTGATCCCATGTCTTATCAATATCCTGATTAATTAGCTTGTTACGTAGCTAATTGCATTATTAATATATCTTTTAAATGTATTATTCTTTGTTAGTTGTTTCTTAAAGAATATACGCCTATACCTCTGATATTTATTTTTAAAATCATTTTTATTACAAATACGCTCTAGATAGAAATGTACTTTTATGTGTTTAGGTGGTTTTGTAAAGAGCAGTCATGTTTACACCCCCCCAAAAAGAAGACATATCTGCCCTTGGAATAATACTTGCAGAATTTACACTATTTGCCCCCTGTGTATTGGATTTTCTCTAAGAATTCCTAATGAGGTGACTATGAATGAACATGGCACCGCTAAGGTGAAAGGGATACAAGTTAATTACATGAATGTGCTATTGAAAGATATGCACATTAACCTGTTCCAAAATTTACTTTAGTTGTTAACGCTATGCATTCTACCAGGAAGTAGTATTTGACCAAGTGTGAAAACAATAGTTCAATAGCCAATTGCCCACTTCTAAGGTTGTGATGGTCCTTTGTACTACTGCTGTCATAAGTAGAGACGTCGTTCCGAAGTCAGAGATGGGCTCAATATATATATATCATTTATGTGTACTACCAAGAGGTACAATGCGGAACAAAGAGTATGAAGTCAGCACACATTATTCTGTTCCAGAGGCAGATGACTTGTATCTCAATCAAAACCAAGTTGCTGATTGTTTAGCAAAACATCAGAAACCCTCCAGTTAAAGTATAATAGTTCTATCTAGGGGAAGCTTCCAAGAAGAGACCGAAATGAAACTTGCTACTAATCATACAAAAGGTATTATCTGTTCCTGTACTGAAATCAATGAAGACATTATTATCACCTTATTTTATACCATGCATATAATGTAAAATGGATCACAACCGCAATGGCATGGTAACCACTGTACTAACCATATATTATATACAAGCACTCACTAGCAAGTCTGCATGAGTTGATACAAATGTTGGACTGTCACTGTTCATCAACTTCAGTTACAATCTTAGTAGAATGTATATAAGCAATTATCTTTGATAAAAAAAAAAAAGGTGTACTTTCAAGCATCATAGTTTATGAGACATCGGTCATAAAATCTTTGGCGAGCATGGCAAAGAACTCACTCAAGATGTAGTTTCTTAAGCAATGCTGCCATGCATCAGATGTCAGTGGAAGCCTACAGTAAAACATAATCCTCGGCCATTGCAAACCTTCATGAAGACATTATCCTCAGCAGAAAATCCTCTTTTATTACTAAACCTGCTTCTACCGACATTGTGATCTTGATACCATCAGTGTCAAACATGCTCTTTTGGCACATCCAACCCTAATATAAGACTTTTGATTGCACAGGAGTATACATATATGTGAAATAATCTGATCTAATTTAATCATTATAGTCAATAGACGGATGACACGAACAGATGTCAAAGTATCTTTCCATAAACTAAAAAACAAGTTGTGTCAGGAAGTTCGTGACGTGGAATGTTGCTACATTGGTTTTTAATGTACCAGAACACTCGGGTAAATATAGCCCATACACCGAAATATGCACTCATATCCAAATTAATAGTACATGCACTTTACAGTACATGCCTGTTTTTTAGTTTGGTGTTGAGCTCATAGAATGTATATTAATACAGTTTCTTTGAAGGCGTTATATCTTTTAGACTGATTTATAATCAAACTGATGATATTGGGACAAAGGATATGGCGGCCTTCTTTGTTTTACAGGTTTGATATGTGAAAATCATAACTAGTAAGTGTTGATGACAGAGTATGAGCTAGAATTAATTTATAGTAAAAACTTTGTCCCATGCATGCATGGTTGTGTGGGTCTTGTATGTTGTTATATGACAAAAGATTTTTCACGATAAGTCATATGGCTGTCATCTAACATTTGCGTTTTAAGGCCATAACAAAATATTGCCAAGGGTAAACCAGGCTACATTATTAGTATGTTGCTATAAAAATAGCCACATGGTCAAACAAATGATAGCACACGGGGTTGTGTGCATCCATTATGTTCTGCCCCCCCCCCCCCAACATGAAGAAGACAAGAAGTCGTAGATGAAGGAAACATTATTGCAAAGATAGCCATGATAATGATTTGTGAATAGTGCCTGTAGCCTTCTTTGTTCATTTTCTTTAGTTTGGTTGTAAAAATAGCACAGAATATCAACTTTATATTAGAAAGTATAAAAATTAAAATATTGAATGTTGTCATGGGGATCCTATAATACCCGTAACTGAATAAAACACGATTATCCAAATATCTCTCCTAACTGTATATCTATTAGATCTCTCTGTATCGGGCAGTCGAATACCTGAGTGGCTCGGCTCTATAGGTATAATCAGAGATAAGATCTTATATACACATATATATAATATAGCATGTTTAGTTCACTAGAAAACACAACAAAACACAATACACTTTGGAATCCATATTAACTATAACGCTGACAAATGTACTTGCTGCAGTACATGTAGTTAATTAGCAACAACAAAATAATAACAACCCAGAGCTAAAGACTTAATTAGTTAATCTCTAGGTGTCTAGTTTACACAATATTCTAATCACTTCACCGTGACACAATACCCACACATGTTATAATTGAGAAACGCTAACACACCACGTGTGATAATTGAGAAACGCTAAAACACACACACGTGTGATAATTGAGAAACGCTGCCAGGAGAACTTAATTAATAAAGGAATTACAACTCTATTCCTAACTGGTTAATTTTTAATTAACCTTTAACTACTCATTCAGTAACCTTATAATACAGAATTAATACTGGTACATATCACCATAAAAAGAATAACCTACAGTGTACCTAGGTCCTCTAGGATGACTGGCTAATGCTTTAATATTTTAGAACAGTGAAGCCTACAATTTACTTCGTCAGTTTACCGGAAACACTGTCTAAATAATATTGGTATAATACAGTATTAAAATATTTAAAGTCACATCAATCACATCAAGGTTATACAACAGAGCAGAAATATATATTTACCAAGTCCCATCTGAACTAATATAGTTCGTTCAGTTGGACAATGTCCGTTCCCCTGGATACTTCCTTTTGTTTCTCCCCAAATATCTAAAATCCTAGCTATTTATTATAAAACCCGAATATCGCCTGGGGGCACATCGCGGTACTACCCCTATCATGTGATATTTCCACAGCGACCAAGACGGCATATTTTTCTTAGATGGTCAGATTAGCTGTCGCCATTCTGCTAGCAATGCCCCGATCGTAAACCGAACTAGCGGAGGTATTACGTAACTACTGGCCACATGGCCTTCACACCTGGTCTAAGTGCATATTGGGACGCACGGTCGCGCAGGGTATTACGTAACCAAGCTGCGCTCGGCCCTCTAAAACAATTAACATAGCCACAGGCGGAAGTTTCTTGCATGTATTACCATTTGAAAGGTCGTTTCTGGTATCTATTCTGCCAGTAGGCTTAATAATATGTGACCATGTTTTGGGGATGTTGACGTATATTGACCCCCAATATTTGCCACTTCCACAGTCAAAGGTCTTTTTAACACATCAGACGTTAGGTTCAGCATGTTTCTAAGCATATAGAAATAATATTAAATAACTAATATCGAAAATCTCTATTAAAATACGTCTCAACAATGAACATTGGCAGGAGAGTATGGTAGCCATATTGAAAATTCAAGTGGTTCATTGATTGGATTTGACAAACTCCCTAGTGAGATTATCCGTGCCATGTTTCATGGTTTATCATCATTTGAAAGGTTCTCCCAGTAGTGCTATTAGTAGTTGACCCTGTTTTTGGAAGGGGGCCCTACTTTGACCCCCATATTTGCCACACCCGGGCCACAACCAGAAGCCCGTTTACCAAAACGTTTTTGTTAAAATATTTGATGAGGAATACATAATGTCCTCTCTGGGTGGCACTTAGCTCATTCTGAAGCCGGTCTATATAATATTGCTGCTTAAACACATCACATAGCCTTTCCTTAATCGCATTGTAGATACTGTCATCAACATGTGTTAAGTTCCATATTTAACCACACACACAATAAAACACACATTTTAGTTTTAGTCCGTTTTGGATCAGTTAATTCCCATCAATAGGCCCATTAGACTATTCCTCATTCCAGCCATTGCTCCACAACTGGTGTAAAAAAGCTGTGTACTATCCTGTGTGGAATAGTGCATATAGAAGATCACTTGCTGCTAATCGAAAAGAAATAAAGAAATGTTTTATTTAATGATGCACTCAACACATTTTATTTACAGTTATACGGCGTCAGACATATGGTTAAGGACCACACAGATTTTGAGAGGAAACCCGCTGTCGCCACTACATGGGCTACTCTTTCCGATTAGCAGAAAGGGATCTTTTATTTGCACTTCCCACAGGCAGGATAGCACAAACCATGGCCTTTGTTGAACCAATTATGGATCACTGGTCGGTGCAAGTGGTTTACACCTACCCATTGAGCCTTGAGGAGCACTCACTCAGGGTTTGGAGTCTGTATCTGGATTAAAAATCCATGCCTCGACTGGGATCTGAACCCAGTACCTACCAGTCTGTAGACCGATGGCCTACCATGACGCCACCGAGGCCGGTCTAATCGAAAATAGTTGCCCATAAATTGGTGGCAGCCGATTTCCTCTCATTATCTAAGATTTTTAACCATATGTCTGATGGCATTTAACCGTAGATAAAATGTGTTGAAAGTTAAAGTTTGCTTGTTTAACAACACCACTAGAGCATATTGATTTATTAATCATTGGCTATTGAATGTCAAACATTTGATAATTTTTAACATATAATCTCAGAGAGGAAACCTTTTTCCATTAGTAGCAACGGATCTATTATTTACATCATCCCACAGACAGGATAGCAGATACCACGGCCTTTGGTATAGCAGTCGTAGTGCACTGGCTGGAGTGAGAAATAGCCTAATGGGTCCACCGATGGGGATCGATCCAAGACTGACTGCGCATCAAGCGAGTGCTTTATTACTGGGCTATATCCAACTCTAAAATGTGTTGAGTGCGTTGTTAAATAAAACGTTTCTTTCTTTCATTGAAGTACAAGTTCTCTGTTCCGGCACACAGTGAAAAACTTCAGTTTGTTGACCCATCCATTAAAGCCAGAAGGATTGGAGTGCAACTTGATGATTCTGCTGATTGTGAAGGTTATAAGTGGGACCTAGTTGGACAATTGAAAGGTTAGTAGTATCTGAGCCTGGCTTCCTGGTTTTGTTTGCCAAAACATTTGTGAAATCATAAAGTATGTTGTTTTACCAATTTCAATATATATTCGCCAACTACATTTTGGCACTTCAGTGAAAAAAAAAAAAAAAAAATCTCCTGCTTTTATGTTAAAGTATTTAGTGATGTTGTTAATGAGACATATTTCACTGTCAATATATGCTTGAGGTGTCTGTGTCACAGGATCGATCCACTTTGGTGGATCCACTCAACTGATTGGGTTTTTTTCTCATTCCATCCACTGCACCATAACTGGTCAAAGACCAATGCTATGTGCTTTTTTGTCTGTGGGAAAGTGCATATTAAAGATCCCTCGCTGCACTTGGAAAAATATAGCGGGTTTCCTCTGATGAATATGTGTCAGAATTACCAAATGGTAGTACTAAACCAAATAACTTCCGGCTGGGTCAAAGTTCGAGGTGCACCCAACTTTTGATAGAGAAGGTAACACCACAAGTCCTGTGATTGGTTATAAATGTGAGTGTAAAAAATAATAGTTTCACCTGGGTAAAAAAAAAATATGTCATTTTATTTCATCTAGTAACAATGTGTCAAGTAGCCTTGTGCCTGAAACATGTATGGGGTACCTGCAAAAAAAAGTACTCAAATTTTGTGTGGAACTAGGGTAGTCATAGACGCTACCCGTTATCTCAGAAACAAGCAGCTTGACCCCCAATTTTTTTTTGATTCACTTTAAGTGTCATGTCATGTCATAGGGTTTTACGTGCACATTCAGAACAAGCTGCTGTAGTGCACGCCTCCGTCCATGACAGGAAAGGTGGGGGGAGGGAAAAGGAGGGACCGCCTGCACTGGCAGGTGCAAGGGAGCACCAGCAGCCCAATCAAATCGGTAGCAGGTGGGTGGAGGTGGTGGTGGTGCTATGGAATTTGAATGGAGCAGTTAAATGCCAAAGAGAAAATGGTGCGCAATTTTGAACGGTCGGTCAAAAGGTAAATGGCCGAGCTAATATAAGTTTTGATATTAATTTTAGACCTCTACGATGCTGTGGTGTCTCCCTAGGTTGCCCATAGAGCCCTTATAAAGGGCCTGACCGCTTCTGGTCGAGGCATCACCAAGTACCAAGTTATTACCAGCAGCAAGTATTGGGGGTTTGGGTGGGGGAGGCCGATATTCTTTTGTTCAGCTTCCCCCGGGTGCATTGCAATTGTGTACTCAGAACCGGTATTCTTTTGTCCGGTTCCTTATTAGAGTACGTGCTGGGCCATTAAATGGGGGCGGGTGCATTGTTATCATTAGTCAATGCACCCTGTGTACTGATGCAGTGAGTGTGTAGTCTGTGTGTGAATCCTAGTTTTGTGTTAAGGTTGTACCTATTGTCTTACGTCCCTATTCTAGTGAGTTCAACGGTCATTCATGACCACCCATCCCCCTCCGTCCTTGTATAGCATTGAATACAATGACGGAGGGGGAGTTAAACTAGCCTAGCTATCTAATTTGAAGGGTTAAACCCTTATAGTGTAGGTATTGGTTTAAAAAGCCTAGAGCTTGGCATACTTAACTTTATTACCAATGCAACAAAACGAAACTAACAGTGGCAAGTAGCAATTGTATACATATATGCACCAATCTAGGTACTTAGTTTGAAGAATTTTGATTCCCGCCCCCAAAATATAGGATTTTAGTAGGCTTACTTGGTTTGTCTTCAGGCTATCTGGATAGTTGGGTATCAGTTTTCCTGCATGTCTTTGCTTCTGGAACCCTAGTTGACTTACCTTAGTTAGCTAGGATGGAATGCATCAGTAATAAAATAAAAAATAATAATAATTTAAAAAAAAATGGTGCGGGTGCAAAGACAAATTCCTGCAGTTTATTTACAATTACCGTATATCTTCGCCTGTAAGTCGATCTCGGCTATAAGTCGAGTCCCTAATTTCAAGCCCTGAAAACGTATTTTTTTTATTGACCCGTTTATAAGTCGACCCATGAAAAACAACTTATAAATATTGAAGTATTTCTTATTTTCAGCACATGAGAACAATAATGTACAATATTTGAACAAAAGAAAATTATTTTACAAACTTCGGTTTTCACGTTTTGTACATCGCAATATAATCAGACTATTCCAATCAAACTATCATTATTACATAGCATCAAAACGAAATATTCCCTTAGTAGAGAGTGAAAGCTGTTTGACTGTTACTGTATGGTACTGTACAGATGGTTTTGTGCACAGACAACAACTTTATTTATAAACACTGACAACAGATCACTACGATAAAAGTGAAAGTATCACGTTTTGCCGCCATATTAATACATGTAAGGAGGATAACTCTGGAAAGTACACTGGGTTTTGTACCAAATGATTGTGTCCCTATTGCTCTAGAGAACTGCAGAGATGTCTATTTTAAGGGGAAGGCTCAGTAATATCAGTTAATCAAAAAACATTGTTTGAACAACCATTAATGCCAGTGACCAGATTTCAAAATAAACTCAGGCAACAGGTAGTTAGTATTGTTTACATTTTTACTATTAGTGATGACTGTTAATTTAACTAAGTGGACTGTTGTCTTGGCATGTGAGTGAGATCGTACGCCTTTTCGCATAACCAAAACCGTTCTAATGCCAAAAAAAATAGGTTATAAAAAATAAATGTGTCAAATTAACATATTTGAGTATAAATACATGGCATACTTCAACAATAAAACTTGTAAAATAATCCCCAAAACAGTAATATTTTTTGGTGAAATTTTTTTACCCTCTTATAAGTCGACCCCCCAAGTTATAAAATAATTTTTGGGTGAAAAAAATTCGACTTATAGGCGAAGATATATGGTAGGTGTAGTGGGGTTCTTGTCCCGTGATTGGCTGGAATGGACCAATGAGAGTGCTGGAAAAAATAGGCGATAATTAGTGGTGTCCTATCTTGGTTGATTGCCTAACGATGTTGATTGGCTAATTGGGTTACTGTGATTTCGATCCTGTCTTAGTGGAAAAAAAACAAAACAAAAAAAAAAAAAACAACACAAAACAAACAAACAACTGATGTGTCGTTAGCGGGTGGTGTATGCCAGTTGTCAATCACGAGCTTCAGAACATGAACATATTTACAGTAGAATAATATGGTTATCGTGGTTAGGTCTGGATGGCATTGGCATATCTAATGGTTATTAATCACTCGCTACCGTCCCGCCGGTAATCCCCAGGTTGGAGTGCCTGGTCGAGTGCTTAAGGTCGCTCTTCCATCCAAGGGATGTACAGGCGGGTGGTTTTGAGTAATTGTTAATTTATATTGCTAAATTTATGCCAGCTAATTTGTTTGAGTATATGCTTTTACTTTTGTCGTTTCACCGTTCTCCCCCCGGGTTGGAATACGTGGTCTGTTCAAGTGCGTAGGGTGGATGTTCCACCAAGGGGGTCACAGATGTCACGATTCAAGCATTGTCATATCTAGTGGTTAGTAAATCATTCGCTACCATCCCGCCGTTGATCCCTGGGTTGGAGTGCTTGTTTGGTCGAGTGCTTAAGGTCGCTCTTCCGTCCGAGAGATGTACAGGTGGGTGGTTTTGAGTAATTGTTAATTTATTGCTGAATTTGTGCCAGCTACAGATTACAGATCTGTGGATTACAGATTGTAGGAATACATCCAATATACATATTGTATTCATCCGGATTAGAAAATAATGCAAGAAAATAGATGTTCGGGTAATTTTGTCATTTAAAAATAGCTTTTTTCAGTAATTAATCAATAATAAATGTGTGAAAGCTGCATGATAATTCCAGATATCACAACTATTAAAACCTCCAACTACAGTAGGCTATAAATAAAATATAGTCAGGAATATTGGCATGGCCGATGGATTTGAAATTCCCACACCTGGTAACTTGAAGACACCCACACCCAGCATACAGGATTTCCTCCCAACACTAATGTTCAGGACATTAAGTCACTACTTCATACAGGTACAGTCATGTTTGTGTTTCCTTCCTCAGACAGTGTATTTTTTTAATACTGATATTTCTTTGATGTGCCTGTCTTGTTTGAGTTTACTCTACCTTTGACCATATGTCTGATGCCATATAACCGTAAATAAAATGTGTTGAATGTGTCGTTAAATAAAACATTTGCTTCCTTCATTTTTTATTTAAAAACATTTGCAGAGTAACAGAGCTCATGTTTAAATAACATGCTTACAATAAATTGAATAATGACACATGGGCCAAAATCCCTGAACATTTTTAAACCAATGCCAGCCATAAAAGAATGGCTCATAAGTGGAAAGGGATTTCACCACATCTACAGCCATACAACATACATTGACACATAATTATATTTAGATGAACAAGTGGAGACTACCAAATAACAAACTTTAAATCAACAAATGGACACTATTTAAAACATAAAGTTTAAATCAACAAGTAGAGAAGACAGTGGATACTACTGGACAGACATGTACATTTAGTACTACCTGGGTAAGTGTTGTAATCTATTGGCAAAATTCTTTATTTGTGCAATTAAACCAATTACAGTGTATTCCACTTAATTGCATGTCGGTTTATAGCATAAATCGGTTATTTGCATATTATATGGCTGCACAGAACCGTTTAGCATTAAAACAGTAGAAATAATATCGCTTAATTGAATGACCTAAGCGTACATGTCGGTTATTTGCATGGAGAAACTGAATTTTTTTTTAAATCTCCAGTCAAATATAAAAGGTGGTGGAGAAAAAAAAAGAAAAGAAAGGAGGGAGAGAGAGAGACAGAGAGACAGAGAGTGTGTGAGTGTGAGTGAGAGTGAGAGAGAATGAGAGAGAGAGAACGGGAAAATCACGACTTATTTTGTTGTCGAAGTAAGCCGGTCAAAATCATATTATCCAACAAGTGAAACCATAGATTGTGCTACAATAGGAATTAACACTTACCAAATCTTTTGAGTTGTTTATTACTGTACACTGTTGATTGTCAGTCATTTAAGTTACTAGAATAACACCTGTCACATTTGTTAATCTCCATAACCGACACGGTCTAGCCGGAGTGTCGCAGACAAAACATCAAAGCTCACTGTGGTCACTGCACAGCCTTGCCGGGCTTGCTTGGTTAAGTACACAACAATCGATTGGTGTCCTTGGTCATAGCCAGTGTTTTGTAAATAAATAAACATCATTTTACTGTATTACATCTCAGTTCCTTCATGAGATCTGTTAGGGTTTTTTTTTTTTTTTTTAAGTAATCGAGTAAATTAATGCCTTCGAGTACCACTGTTATTTTTAGCTTGAGCACGTGCCGAGATGATGCTTGACGTCACTAATTGAGGCCCTACTTGGGAGAACAGTCAACAAGCTTATAGTTACACATTAAGATACGAAGAGATATATATTTCTTCACTTCTCAGCGCGTTAACCTGTAGGTAACAAGACATTTCATGCTCTCGAATATGGCAAACAAACGCAAAAGAAACAATTTATCTCTTGCAAACAAATATGAAGTTGTAGAAATGTTAGATAAAAAACATATCGCAAACGGACATTGAGAAGAAACTTGGGTGTTCCCAATCACAGATTTCTTGAATATCCACCAAAAAAGAGGAAATTCGTAACCAGTATCACAGCAATGCTAATCCAGATAGAAAACGGCAGAGAACAGGAAAAGTAGCGAATGTTGAAGGGGCCCTTTCTGAGTGATTTGTGAATGCCTGCGAAAGAAAAGTGGTCATGTTGGTCGACAAGTGCACTGCATGCCCACCCACCGAATGACAAATTAGAAAACGTTAAACTGATGTTCCTTCCACCCAGAACGACTTCTCTAATTCAACCTTGTGACCAGGGCATAATTCGCAATCTGAAGGGGAATTATCGAACCCAAGTGGTCAGTAAAATCATTGCCGACAGTGACGACATCGAAAATATCACTGCCAATGACCTTGCGAAAAAACTGACTACTGGATGCCATTCACATGTTGCCCGTCAGGTCGGCTAACCAATGTATTTAATACAGGTCACAGTATATAGGTTGCCCGTCGGGTCGACTAACCAATGTATTTAACACAGGTCATAGTATATAGGTTGCCCGTCGGGTCGGCTAACCAATGTATTTAATACAGGTCACAGTATATAGATTGCCCGTCGGGTCGGCTAACCAATGTATTTAATACAGGTCACAGTAAATAGGTTGCCCGTCAGGTCAGCTAACCACTGTCTCCAGTCCAGGTCACAGTATTTAGGTTGCCGGTCAGGTCACAGCATATTGGTTGCCGGTTGGGTCTGCTAACCAATGTACTGTATATTGCTGTGTATTAGCCGACTCCTTGGATAAGCCGACCTCTTAGTTTGACCCTAAATATCTAGTACAAAATCATCGGCTTTGTGTATAAGCTGAAGTCATCATTTGTCCAGCTGTATGTTGTATCGATTTCAATAATACTGTCAAGAAATAGACATGTGCTTTTCTTGTTTATTATATTTGTTTTCCCTTTATTTATTACAAACACGGTAATTGCGATCACAATCAATGCGGCAATACAAAAATCTACCATGCCGTGAAAAATAATTTAGAACTGATAAAGCATAACAGAAAAATAAATAATTCAAGCTGTAACAACATATCACTGCACACAAGTAAATAATATATTGACTGGACAGCAAAAAGTAAAATCAGTGAGGCATGTTTACTACCCCACCACACACAGAAACAAAAGATCATGCGGTCCGTGACTGCAGTTCACTGTATATGGTATGGTCATGTGACAATAGTGGGAGTAATTATCGTCCTGAAATTCATGTTATGTTTTTTCAGTCGGTAATGTTAATAATGAGCTTAATTTATTTATGGCATTACTTTACAGTTTAATGCACCCTCCCAACAAAATAATAATATTAGAAATATAAAACTTGTTTGAAGAAAAAACACCGTTTTGTATCTTAAATTTGCTATATGAAAGACTGGTCCCAGCACAGGTCAAACAAAGATGGCGGACAGTTGGAAAGAATACGCTTTTACCATTGAAATGACAATAAAACAAGTAATTTTTTATTATTATTCATCAAACTTATAATGCATTCAAGAAAAAAACCCTGCATAATATTGCATGATGGGGTGTTTTATTTATACTGTGCACAAATTATTGTTACATAATCTGTGAAAGGCTAATTTTAGGGTCTGATAAAATTTTATAAATCACGGTCGGGAGTATTTTCGATCGGAATTTTATGCTCCAATTTGTTGCCTCCGTGTATAAGCCGACTTTCTTCTTTTGGAAAGTGTTTCTAGACTTCAAAAGTCAGCTAATACACGGCAATATACGGTATTTAATACAGGTCACAGTATATAGGTTGCCCGTCAGGTCAGCTAACCAATGTAATTTATACAGGTCACAGTGTATAGGTTGCCCGTCGGGTCGGCTAACCAATGTCTTTAATACAGGTCACAGTATATAGGTTGCCCGTTGGGTCAGCTAACCAATGTCTTTAATACAGGTCACAGTATATAGGTTGCCCGTCAGGTCGGCTAACCAATGTATTTAATACAGGTCACAGAATATAGGTTGCCCGTCAGGTCGGCTAACCAATGTATTTAATACAGGTCACAGTATATAGGTTGCCCGTCAGGTCGGCTAACCAATGTATTTAATACAGGCCACAGTATATAGGTTGCCTGTCAGGTCTGCTAACCAATGTATTTAATACAGGCCACAGTATATAGGTTGCCCATCGGGTCAGCTAACCAATGTATTTAATACAGGTCACAGTATATAGGTTGCCTGTCAGGTCGGCTAACCAATGTATTTAATACAGGTCGCAGAATATAGGTTGCCCATCGGGTCAGCTAACCAATGTATTTAATACAGGTCACAGTATATAGGTTGCCTGTCAGGTCGGCTAACCAATGTATTTAATACAGGTCGCAGAATATAGGTTGCCCATCAGGTCGGCTGTCCAGAACCAGAACCTCTTTTGGCATCACCTGTAGCCACATAGAATAAAATAAACTAGTTTTAGTTTTGACAAATTTGGTTGCCCGACGCCCTGTGCTGGTGGTTTTTAAATCGGAGGTAGTTTTAAATGCAAACCCAGTAGCTCGATAGGCTAGTGGGTTATAAAAAAACAAAAAACAAAACAAACACCAACAACGCTAGCTCATAATGTTTCCCCTTCATTGACATTTGTTTGATAAATGTTATCCTGACATTGGTCATCGCATAATATTAAGAAATCAACAAGTATACATTAATATTCAACTTGAACTAGCTTTCTACAACATGCAGTAACAAGAAGTCTCTACATCATCAGTTACAACAATGCACATGATACAGACTTTATTATGTTTACACTTTCACATTTTATGGTCACGTGGTAGTAAAACCTCACACATGTAAGCATTAGATGTGAATTATTGACAGTCAAGAAATTAATTGACATGCTAGTATGACTGAAGGAGAGCCCCAGTCATGCTTAGAATTATTGTGTTTATCTTATTTATCTGTTGTCTTCTATTTTAATGCCTCACTTGTAAAAAGGATGTTGACAATTAGGGAAGACAATATATTTTATGGTAACAGCTCAGAGCCAGCTTTTTGTCTATCAATTAACGAGTTAGATCTTGCCAATATATTTGTTAATATCTGTCGGACATGGAATATATTGTCCTGTAAGCTATTTGAGCAACTGACATCACCGTTCAATTAACTACTGAAAACACTGAAGGCAAGGTCATGCCTTACCGTGTACACACCCTCACATTGTGCATTTCATTATTTTGTTTGGGGATGGTGACTTAGATGAGTTTGTTAAATTACTTACGAACCTGGTGATTGGAGGAGGGGGGGGGGGGGGGGTGGATTGAGTGAAAACGGGACAATGATTTAGGATCAAACTTTAAAAATTAGGTTGAAAATAAAAGTTTGTAGTGTACATGTAGGTGGGCATAAAAAAAACAAAATGAACGAATGAATGTTTAACGACACCCCAGCATGAAAAATACATCTGCTATTTGTGAAAAACAAAATGAATGAATGAATGTTTACTGACACCCCAGCATGAAAAATACATCTGCTGGTGGTGAAAAACAAAAAAGTAAGGTGATCCCTTTTTCTAAATACTATAGGGGTTGGGTTCCTGGAAACACATATCGTTTTTCAGCCTACATTTTGTACTTGATCAGAAATTTGGGCTATATAGTGCTTTATATTGGTGGGCTAGTGGAATTCAGAAACCCACTAGCCCTGTGGCTAGTGACTTTTCCAAAACATTTGTCATACCCTGATTATTTATTATTTAGTGCATCTGGTGTCTAACTCAGCATCTTCAAATTGTGTGAGAATGCAACACATCCACAGAGTTAAGACAAGTCTTAATGAACCCACCGGTTCCCATAGTATGGTTGGTTATTAAGCCTTATGCAGTTAGTGAATGCATACGCATACAGCAAGGTTTTTAAAAAATATATTAACAATATTTTCTTTGCTTATTAGTGAGAAATCTAGATGATCAGTGTGTAACGGCAAAGGCAAATTGTGACCATGAATGTATCCCAACTCAACAAGGATTCTACTGTATATGTAGGAGAAATTACCACATACATTCTGATAGAAGGCATTGTGTCAAAGGTAATGTACACGTTTAATAATTTAATGTCAGATACCATTAGCATCATTCCATGTCAAGTCACGCATCCCCTCATGCAACCTTCTTTAGGAAATAAATGTGAAACAGTGATTATGTCCCTTACATGATATCATCACTGACCAATCACATGATGCTTAATTTAATGTCAAATACCATTAGCATCATTCCATGTCAAGTCATGCATCCCCTCATGCATCCTTGGAAGCCAAGGTACCATTCGGTGATTATGTCCCTTACATGATATCATCACTGACCAATCACATGGTGCTTAACTTTAGACAAGAGAGCTGGTCGTAACGTTCCCAAACCGAAATGTACCCAAACCAAAACCACCCACTTTTGGTCGAAACGTATCCAGTTCAAATTGCAGATCGAAGGGAGTAAATAAATTATAGCATTTGGTTAACCTTTAGACTACTGGATTAATTTTTTAACAAAAACCACGTTGAGTGCATGGGTACAAGTTTATAATTTTTACTCACATATATTCACTTAAATCTTTTATAAATACATGAAATAAAGTTCATATATGAATCGGTAAGTATTATTTTCGTGGGTTTTTTGTCATTTTTATTATTTGTAGATCAGCTAATGGTAATTTAAATTAGGCAAAAAATCTAAAAAGGTGCGTTTACTTACGGGCATTTGTGACCAGCTGTCCAGTATTTATATCCATTATTCCCAATAACAGTGGGTTTTTTACCAGAATTATTTTTAAAACCTGAACTACGATTCATATTTCAATATTTGGTGATTTTCGTTGTTGGTAAAACGATAAAATTTATTATCAAATTAGCTATGACAAGCAGCTATCGATCCCTGAAAATGACCGCGACGTGCCGTCATTGTTAAGTGAAAACATTTCTTTTATTATATTTTTGTTTCCGGTGAGTGTCGTTTGCAAAACGGCGGGAAATATGAATTGGGGAATGCACTGTATACAGTATACAGTATGTTGACTGATATGACGTCGGGCGAGATATCTCGCCTGCAGTACTCAGAAGGTTAAGTGACACATGCAATGTTTGAACAAGTTTGAGAATAATTTTATATATAAATCTCAAAAATATAAAACAATTCCCAAACCATTTTTTTAAAGTTTGTATGTCAACCTGTTCATGCAATAGTTTATATATACATGTTACAGACAATGTTTAAAATAAATTGATCTGTGGAATACATGAATATTATGTTTGTTAAATTATATTCTATTAAATTCTAAATCATATAGATTATAGGTAGACTTGTCAACCTTCACAGATTGGCCGGGAGACTCCCGGTATTTGATCAATCTCCCATTTTCCTGCCCGGAAACTTTCTTATTTTTTAACCATAAAAACAGTTCCTGATACCATTGTCATGTATTGATATTCAGTGTTGCCAAAGATAAAACTAAATAATCTATGTCTAATAACACCGCTGACTTGTAAAATGTCTCCACACGAGACTACATAACATAGCAATTAATGACCGAAGTGCTGGAGTGCCACGCGGCAACTGCATTGATAGACAGGAGACTACATAACACAGCAATGACTGAAGTGCTGGAGTGCCAGACGGCAACTGCATTGATAGACAGAAGACTACATAACATAGCAGTGACTGAAGTGTTGGAGTGCCAGATGGCAACTGCATTGATAGACAGGAGACTACATGACACAGCAATGACTGAAGTGCTGGAGTGCCACATGGCAACTGCATTGATAGACAGGATACTACATAACACAGCAATGACCGAAGTGCTGGAGTGCCAGACGGCAACTGCAGTGATAGGAAACTATATAACACAGCAGTGACTGAAGTGCTGGAGTGCCAAACAACAACTGCAGTGATAGGAGACTACATAACACAGCAATGACTGAAATGCTGGAGTGCCAAACGACAACTGCAGTGATAGGAAACTACATAACACAGCAATGACTGAAATGCTGGAGGTCCAAACGACAACTGCAGTGATAGGAGACTACATAACACAGCAATGACCGAAGTGCTGGAGTGCCAGACGGCAACTGCAGTGATAGGAAACTACATAACACAGCAATGACTGAAATGCTGGAGGTCCAAACGACAACTGCAGTGATAGGAGACTACATAACACAGCAAAGACTGAAGTGCTGGAGTGCCAGATGACAACTGCAGTGATAGGAGACTACATAACACAGCAATGACTGAAGTGCTGGAGTGCCACATGGCAATTGCATTGATAGACAGGAGACTACATAACACAGCAATGACCGAAGTGCTGGAGTGCCAGACGGCAACTGCAGTGATAGACAGGAGACTACCTGACATAGAAATGACCGAAGTGCTGGAGTGCCACATGGCAATTGCATTGATAGACAGGACTACATAACATAGCAATGACCAAAGTGCTGGAGTGCCAAACGGCAACTGCAATGATAGACAGGGGACTACATAACACAGCAATGACTGAAATGCTGGAGTGCCAGACGGCAACTGCAGTGATAGGAGACTATATAGTGCAGCAATGACCGAAGTGCCGGAGTGCCAAATGGCGAAATGACTTCTGCACAAGACTGTGTGTTATCAGGTTCGAAGGAAATGACTTCTGCACAAGACTGTGTTATCATGTTCGAAGGAAATGACTTCTGCACAAGACTGTGTTATCAAGTTCGAAGGAAATTAGTTCTGCACAAGATGGTGTGTTATCAGGTTCGAAGGAAATGAGTTCTGCACAAGACTGAGTGTTATTAGGTTCGAAGGAAATGAGTTCTGCACAGGATGGTGTGTTATCAGGTTCGAAGGAAATGAGTTCTGCACATGACGGTGTGTTATCAGGTTCGAAGGAAATGAGTTCTGCACAAGACGGTGTGTTATCAGGTTCGAAGGAAATGAGTTCTGGACAAGACGGTGTGTTATCAGGTTCGAAGGAAATGAGTTCTGGACAAGACGGTGTGTTATCAGGTTCAAAGGAAATGAGTTCTGCACAAGACGGTATGTTATCAGGTTCCAAGGAAATGAGTTCTGCACAAGACGGTATGTTATCAGATTTGAAGGAAATGAGTTCTGGACAAGACGGTGTGTTATCAGGTTCGAAGGAAATGAGTTCTGGACAAGACGGTGTGTTATCAGGTTCAAAGGAAATAAGTTCTTTTATACTACCCTTAAAATTAGATTACCTCTTATGGTTCAGTTCTCCTCTCTGAAGCATTTAAAAACAATTTAAACTGGTAGCTTCAAGCAAATAATGCTTACACTAGAAGAATGTCTGTATAGTCACTTAGTCAGTAGCAGCCAGTGACATATATCTTCCTCAATTCACATTTAATCGTGTGTATATTCACCGAAAAGAGATAAAAAAAATACAACTTAAAAGACATGATTAAAACAAATATATATATATATCAGGTTACTATGGTTTGATGTTGTGGTTATTAATTTGGCTCAGTTTGATAGCAGCTAGTGTAACAGGATTGCTGAACCGCACCTGTTATACTGTTATCTAAATATCGCATACTAATCATGATATCAAAATGTACATATAGTAATTACCTGATATTATATATAGACCGATTATTATACAAGGTTGCTTGCTTTGTAGTGATTTTACGAAACGTGTCAGAAATTGCCTGAGTATTATCCATGTTATTATTATGATTTTTTTTTATGAATAACAGGGATTGTGTCAAAATGTTTAAAGCATAATTAGAAAGAGAGGACGAAAAGACAACATTTTCAGAATTGATGTCATCAATGATCATTCTAATAGAACTGGCATATAAGCTTTTTTTACGATTGGTTAATTTTCATGAAAAATTGGACGATATACATGTATGTACGTATGATGTCATGGGCTACCAGGATTTGGCACGATGACAAACCTCCAATATGCTGTCACTCAGCTACTGGACGATATACATGTATGTACGATGTTATGGGCTACCAGGATTTAGCACGATGACAAACCTCCAATATGCTGTCACTCAGCTACTGGACGATATACATGTATGTACGATGTCATGGGCTACCAGGATTTAGCACGATGACAAACCTCCAATATGCTGTCACTCGGCTACTGGATGATATACATGTATGTACGATGTCATGGGCTACCAGGATTTAGCATGATGACAAACCTCCAATATGCTGTCACTCAGCTACTTCACGTATCGTGTTTTGGTGGTATTCTGCGACTTCCTTTAAATTTAAACGTCAATGTAAATAAGTTTCAAAATATTACTATCTTTGGATGAAAATGATGTTGTTATTATTATTTTATTATTATTTCGTGCCATTGTACTTTTTAACACTTCGTTAGCAGCAATGAACACCTACCTACCCCAAGTATTAAGGTCTGGTCACTGATCGATCGCAGCACCTAGTTATAAACTTGTAGTCCTATCCCATCAACGTTGTTTTTGTCAAAAATTAATCCAGGTGAATTCATCAAAATAATTTCATTTGAGGTTGAAGCACTGCTTCATAAATGTAAAGTCCAAGAACATACATACTTTTTGCAATAGAAATTTAATAACCAATGAAAATATTTTTGTTTATATAGATGTACATGTATATCCTGTATGTTACAAATATACAGACTACAGTACTGATAAATTTGCCACCTGCATCGTTCCCATGTCAGTGACGTTATGTCGAGAGAAAAACAAAAGGTCATACTATAACTTATTACAAGCATTTTCACTGAATATTCTAAAGAGAATAGATAATCAGGTTTTTAAGAGTTGTGGGAGTAACAGGAGTAGTATTAGAATAGGAATAATATCAATGCATGTGTTTCGATGTTATAACTATATACTAAAAGGCAAAAGTTATTGTGACACACAGAAGACAAAAATAATTGATGATAAGTTTTTACTGCCATGTATGAAACATTATAACATGGAAAGAGAAATGTCCGAAGGTATTGAAACAAGCAATAGTCCATGAAAAGGGCACACCTGCCATATGCAAATGAGCCACATCACTAGAGGGGGTCCAGAGCGAAGTTCACACAGTCAGTAGCGAGTGTGTCCACCTTGAAGCCACTAAATGCTGGAAAAAGTTCCTGGGAATGCCATTCTAGATTTGAGGAAGGATCAGCCATGTGTCTTGACGAGGGGTTGTCATGGGTTGTTTTGTTGATATCATTACGATAAGTGCCATATGGTGTTTCTGTGGATGTTGAATTGACATGCGACATCACGCTGCGAGGTCCCAGATTCAAGCATCCCTATGACTCGCTATCTGTCATTTTCACTGAAGCGTGGCATGATGAAATTGCATCAAACAGTTCACTAATGGTGTTTTTCTGACTTCTAGACTTCTGAAGGCTGTACAGAGTGGCAATGATTTGTGACTGAATGTCTGGTCTTTTATGGTGAATACTGGACAGTATCTCTCCCGAATATTCCATGTTTCTTGCACAAAGCATGCAATTGCTGCAACAACTGCTTGGTTGCATTTCTTCGAGCTGATCCATGTACATTTTCTCTGGTTTACATCCATAAATCCATTCACAAATGTATTACTCCAAATTAACAATCCATGTCACAATAGCTTTTGCCTTTTAGTATATTTATCAAGTATTGATCGTCATAATATCATGTTTTTTGGACCGAATAAATTGATATTGACCGAGGCCAATGGCCAATGGTCTTTGTGACATATTTCCTAACAGAAATTATGCCGTTATATTAAAGAAAATTAGTTTGATTCTATATCGCATTAAAGTTATTCTGACACTTTGATGTAATATAATTAAAAGATAATGATTTAAATGGCACGTCACTGTAGACTGACTATGCTGTATATGATAAATTGTCATGGCCCCTTGCAACCCCATTGTTTCTTGAACGTGCACGTGTCATTCGCATATTAACTGTTATGTCACTTTTAATCAACGAATACCACGACTGGTATGAATAAATCTTACAGCATATTGACAAACAACACAAATAACAAACTAATCATTCAAATTTACTTACAATCCAGAGTTTCAAACAAAATTGCGTGGAAAATGCCGTGGAGACTATTTTTCCACGGTAAATTATTTGTCGTAGACATTTTCTTAATTGCAGGGGTTGGGAAATTAAGTCATGTTATGTCGTCACATGATTACTTGTTATTGCAGATGTGTTTCGTAAGGTTTTTATTAACTTGGTTATGAACCATGTGGATAATAAATGTATACAATGTAGTATGCTATCTCTTTTACAGATACTCGTCCTCAGTTTTTGGGTGGTTAAGCGATTGGCTCTTGATTACCCTGTATTTAAAAACAATATGTTAGAGTTTCTTGCGATGTCACCTACATATTATAATTTTAAAGACAGAGAAATGACTTTCAGTAGAGCAGTTGAGACTTGCAGACAGTATGGGGGATATCTGCCATCCATTCATACGATTTTTGAGCATAGATTGATGTACTCTGATCTTATACGCCATTCTACCTGCACTAAATGGTTTCTAGGTAGGTATTTATTCTAATTACACTAGTATTTGCAGATTGTAAATATGGATGCATCAAGCTTACATGGTTTGCTTATATGGTGTGCTTTTTGCCACGTTTAATGGTTAACTGTTGAATCCATTCGGTTTCAGTTGTAGGAGAAAAACTGAAAACCACAATCATGAATAAACCCCACACACTGTACTTTCAGTTTTCCTCGTTTTCTTTTAGTTTTTTTACTATTCAGTAAAATTCCTAAATGTCCCTGAAACAAAATTATGAATATTCTGGCCTGCAGAAATTAACTCGCCCACTCACCCGAAAGAGGCAAAGAAGCTGCTGGGCGAGTCAGAACCAAATCCACTACTGGCACTGCCTTTAGTGGGGAAATAAACCAAGTAAAACTAGTTAGTAAAAAGTGAAGGGGGAAAATGGTAGGAACTAGAAAGACAAGAGGAAGAAGAAGAAAAAAGAATAACAGAAAAGCTTTCCACACTATAGAACCATCCATTTTTTATTTTTTTTATTTTTTTTTTTATTATAAAGGCAAGCCAAGGTCCCCAGGTTCTTTTAAAAGACAGTTTTTATAGAAAATGTATTTTTCAATATGCAATTTGTCATTTAGTATATTTTTAAGGGCTTCAATACTTAATTTGGTATTTTGAATTTTTATTCTATATATATAGTATTTTACATTAATAATTAGCCAGTTAAAAAATATATCTTTTTCATCTGCAGTTCCAAACAAAACTGTATTTTTGTCAAATATAATATGTGTACCTTTCGCCTGTGTCCACAGTTCAACAGTTTTCCAAACTTCATTAACATACATGTATGCACATTCGTAAAATAAGTGTTCCAATATTTCTTGTTGAACATTACAGAAATTGCACATATCTGTGTCTATATATTTAATTTTATATAAAAAAGAATTTGTTGTTAATATTCTATGTGCGATTTTATACTGAAACCACAATAAGGAAGAGTCTTTTAAAACTCTAAATGGTAAGCTATAATAGTGTTTCCACTTCTGTGCAGAAAAATCATAACCTAATTCAGAGTATTTACTTTGTGAAGTGGGAACTGCATTGTTCTTGTTCAACAATGTATATATTGCTTTATTTCTTTTTTTATCTTTCAAAAATATTCTTAAATTAAAAGGGAAAATTGGATTAAATTCATGGGTACAAATAGTTGGTTATCAATTTTTTTATTGTCTATAAAAGTTCTAATAGCTTTTATTAAAGTTGCATATTCTAAGAAATTTTATTTAATGTTATATTTTACTTTACATGTGTCGAAGTTCATAAACTGCCCATTCTCACAAAGTAAATCTTATATAAAAATAATTCTTTTTTCAACAATGTTTGTACAATATAGTTTTGTGATCCTTAATTATATAACTATTTAACCAAATATTTGTACTCATTGTTTCATTGTTATTTTCCCAAGTTTGTTTTTGTTGAATCCTTATCCAGCTTTGTAATACATTTTTTCCAGAATATATTTTGTATTTGTTTTTGTTTTCTTTGAATAAGACCGGCCTCGGTGGTGTCGTGGTTAGGCCATCTGCCAACAGGCTGGTAGGTACTGGGTTCGGATCCCAGTCAAGGCATGGGATTTTTAATCCAGATACCAACTCCAAACCCTGAGTGAGTGCTCCGCAAGGCTCAATGGGTAGGTGTAAACCACTTGCACCGACCAGTGATCCATAACTGGTTCAACAAAGGCCATGATTTGTGCTATCCTGCCTGTGGGAATATTGAGCGCAAATAAAAGATCCCTTGCTGCTAATTGGAAAGAGTAGCCCATGAAGTGGTGACAGCGGGTTTCCTCTCAAAATCTGTGTGGTCCTTAACGATATGTCTGACGCCATATAACCGTAAATAAAATGTGTTGAGTGCATCGTTAAATAAAGCATTTCTTTCTTTCTTTCTTTGAATAAAATTGTCTCCAAAATTAACCATTTCTTCTGTCTTTAATTTTGTTACTACCTGGAATAAAGTTACCCATTTTGAATCTGAAGTGAAGAGTCTTTTTATCCAGGAAGCTTTTAGTGCCATCATAAAATTTGAAAAATATAACATTTTAATGCCTCCTTTACTATAATCTTGTATCAATATTTATTTTGCCAAATGAAATTATATAATAGTTTATTTATTTGTTTTGTTATAATATCTGGCGGGTTTGGTTGTGAAATAAGTAAATGAGTTATATTTGGTACTATTAGAGTTTTAACAACAGTAATTCGACCTAAAACAGTTTCTTGATAACCAATGTTTTATTAGTTTTTTCATTTCAAGAACCTTTTGTTGAAAGTTATTAACAGTGATTTCTTCAAGATTGACAGAAAATTATACTCCTAATAGATTAAAGTTTTGTTCACCCCATATTAGCTTCCATTTTACATGATGAAATACATCTTTAGAAAACTTTTTACTACCAATCCAAATGATCTTTGTTTTTAAATATTTTATTTTCAAACCAGAAAAATTAGCATACTGATCTAATATTCTTAAAGTACTGTCCAGGGGTTCGGGGGATCCAGCCTAAATTAAGGTAGTGTCATCTGCATATTGAGATATTACATATTCTTCACCTTCTATGTTTATCCCTCTTATTTCTTTAGAATTTCTTATTAATATCGCAAGTACCTCAGCACAAATGATAAAAATATAGGGGGAGAGGGGATCACCTTGTCTACTGCCTCTTTCTAGTTTAAAGCTTTCAGATAAGAAACCATTTTGCAATGTTCTAGACTCAGAATTTTTATTATACATTTTTATCCTTTGTTTTATTGATGCTTTAAAGTTGAATAGATCTAAAGTCTGGTCAATGAAGTTCCAGGAAACTGAATCAAAAGCTTTTTCAAAATCAACCAGTAGCAGCAATCCAGGAATTTTATATAACTCTGTATAGTGTACTGCATAATATCGTAAATTAATCTTATATTTTCCCCTATATATCTGCCTTTAATGAAACCAGTCTGATCCTTTGCAATTATTTTATCTAACACTTTTTAATTCTATTGGCAGTACAACCAGAAGCTATTTTATAAATACAGTTTAATAATGTTATTGGTCTCCAATTTAATTTTTTTTTTTTTTTTTAGGTTTATCTGGTTTTGGTATGGAAGTTATTATTCCCAATTTCTGGGTATTTGACATTTCTTTAATATCATAACTGTAATTTATTGATCGTACAATGAAATGACCAAAGTCTACCCAAATGTTTAAAAAAAAAACTCCGCAGAAAATCCATCTTATCCTGGGCTCTTCATTTTTCATATCTTTAAGAAAAGCTAATGCTTCAGAATATTTTATTTTACCTTCTAATTCTTCTGCTTCTGCATCTGTTAATATATTTAAGTTCATATTCTAATATGTTTAAAATTTCTTTTTACAGTTGACTCATTTTCAGCTTGACTAGAGTATAAAGTTTTATAAAATGTTTTAGTTTCTTCTAAAATATGTTTTTGATCAGTTATTACCTTACCATTGTTAAGTTCTATTCTAGAAATAAGTTTACTATAAAAGTTTCTTGATTCCAAATTGCAGAAATATTTTGTAGGTTTCTCACCTTCTTCAATCCACTTTGACCTAGACGTGATGAACTGACCTTTTAGCTCGTTTCTTCTAATTTCTATTAATTCATTTCTTGTCTCTTCTAATCATTTGGAATTTATATTTTCATCCTCTTCTAAAATATTTATTTCATTACAGATGTTTGCTTCCTTAATGTTTTTCTTTTTCTTTTTAAATGAAGAATATGATATTGTTTTCCCTCTTATCTCCATTAACAAAACTTCCAAGAAGAGTTGGTTATTAATTGTAAACTGAATGTTTTCATTTAAGAGTTCATTAATATTTTCTAAATTGTATACAGGTAATGCATATTGACATTTAACATATTTGATGGTTTCTTTAATTATTTCAACATACTTTTTATCTTTTAATAGTGAATTATTTATTTTCCAAAGTCCTTTACCCTTTTCAAAATGACACAGTTTTAGTTGTAGAATAACTCCAGAGTGGTCGGACGTATAACTACTATCTATCTGCACCTTTTCTACAAATATCATTAGATTTTCAGATTATAATAAGAAATCTAATCTTGCCTGTTTTAATGTGTGTGTGTGTGTGTGTGTGTGTGTGTGTGTGTGTGTGTGTGTGTGTTAATGTTCATGAAATGGGTCCTTAAAACCAAATCTTTCAAAATTTTCTAAAAAACTTTTTCTGGCTTTAGGATTATTAATATGTGCATAGTTTTTTGTATCTAAATTTTGATTAACAAAAAAATAGAAGTCTCCACATACAATATATTTTTCATTTTCAATTCTTCAATTAACTTTAAAATGTTCTCATAAAAATCTGGGTTGTCATTATTGGGACGATATATGTTGACAAGTGTGATCCTCTCCCCATCCATAGTTATATCAAGTACTATATAGTTTCCATAAATATCTCTTTTCATTTTATGTAATTTATATTCAAAGTTATTATTAAACATAATAGCAACACCTCTCGAATTCCCAGAAAAGGAACTAAATATATATTTAAATCCCCTACTGTGAAATGTGTGTCTTGTAAACAATATATACTAAAAAAATGTTTGTTTTAAATAATTCAGAACATCCCTTCTTTTTTGAGGAGTCCCCAATCCCTGGCAGTTTACCCTCACGATTTGTAGACAAGACATATGACTGTATTTTCAGAGTGTGGTAAACATGTGAAGGCAGTAAAGAAATCTGTTCTAGTTTGGAAAAAAGAAAAGTTTATGTATAATATATCAAAACTAATCCTAACGATATTTACATTTCCTGGAATCAAAATGATATGTTTGTATAATAGGTTTAAGTAGATTAAAGAAAGAGGTAGAAGTAAAATACATGTTCTCTTGAAACCCATTGGTGCTTGATCTCCTTAGTATACGAAAAATATACTGAACAAAAAAAGAAACTTCCGATTTGTACATATAGTATTTGTTGTGTTAAAGAATTTATTGTGTAATGAAATTATATAGGTAGTATTAGCCTAAATTGAGCTGTATTATCAGGATTCATGAATTTTATCGACTATTTTTGCACTGTTAATCGTCGACAACGTGAAACTCAATTTGCACGTGCATGCATGGTTCGACATGTCCTGTGTAGTATTCGGTCAATTTGTTTTACTTGTCTTACTGACATTGTTGTCAAGTGAATGAAAACGCTTCAAAATTTGTAAAAAAAACGTTTTTTACATTGTAGCATTTTTAGTATGCCAAGAATACCCAATAATTTACGTGAACGGGTGATTAGCATGCTTGATGCTGGCATGTCGACAGAAGACATTGCAAGGCATGTTGGGAGTTCTAGTCGAGCAATACGAAATCTTCGCGTAAGATTTCGAATGACAGGAAGCACCAACGACTTGCCACGTCGTGGACGTCCGCGTATTACAACACGTGGTCACGACCGCTATATCATGAACACGCATTTGCGCAATCGATTCCAAACTGCCACTGCTACTGCTGCTAACACACCTGGGCTTCATAATAACCGAATCAGTTGGCAAACTGTTCGTAATCGTCCTCAGGAGAACGGTTTACATGGACGACGTCCTTACGTCGGATGCATTTTAACGCAACGTCATCGTCTAAATTGTCTTAATTGGGCACGTGTACACACTTGTTGGATACGGCAATGCTGGAATACCTTTCTTTTTTCGGATGAATCCAGATTTTCTTTACAACGTGATGATGGCAGGGTGCGCGTCTACCGTAGGAGAAATGAACGCTATGCTGACTGTTGTGTTCTTGAACGAGATCGTTTCGGGGGTGGGGGTTCTGTCATGGTCTGGGCAGCCATTGCCCATGGTTATCGTTCACCACTAGTCATCATTGATGGCAATTTAAATGCTCAACGTTACCGCAATGACATTCTCGCTCATCACGTCATTCCTCTGTTCCATAACAACGCCAACATCTCGATTTTTCAGCATGATAATGCCACCTCTCATACAGCTAGAGACGCTGTAAATTTTCTTAGAACAAATAACATTGATTTCGTTGATGACTGGCCTGCTAAAAGTCCTGATCTCAACCCCATCGAACATGTCTGGGATAGTCTGGACAGACGATTGAGGTGTCGTCCCAACCTACCCGCTAATTGACTGCAGTGGTCAATTCAAGAGGTGGTCATACCCGTTATTAAGTGGGGTTTTTTTTTTAACCCCTACCAAAATTTCTCCCAGTTTCTGTTAACCTATGGCCATGATTTTTGCACCAAACGATGCATCATGGAACACTCTTTAAACGCATACATAACAATTATTCCCCCGGTTTGTTTTCATCAAGTTATGTGCAAGCAAAGTTAGCGGAAGTTTCTTATTTTGTTCAGTATACATGTAACTAATAGGTTGGGTCTAAACAACTGGAACAATGTCGTGATACAAATAACTACTAAAGTCTACTGAGATATCCAAAATATATACATATACACATATGTATGTATTTATACGCATACACATACAGGCTACACACACATTGACACAGTGACAGACACACAGTAACACACACACAGTAACATACACACACACACACATGTATACATGTATAAATACACATACTTTCTCTCTCTCACTCTCTCACTCACAATATAGAAACAGAGAGCCACAGACTCGGAAAAAACCTTGTAGAATTCACTTGTCTTTTTTTTATATAGTTTTTTTAGGTGGATTTTTTTTTTTTTTTTTTTTTTAAAGTTTTGTCACTTTCCATTGTCCAACACAGTTTCCACTTAATCAAAGGGAGAGAACTGAAACCTTTTTCTGTCTTTGGTCTCGCCGTACACTTTTCCATTGAAAAACCAAGCATTAACTATTCTAGAATGTTGCTTGAGCCGATTGATCAAAAGAACATTTGTTTTGGTTACATCATCTGCAATGCGAATCGAATGTTTCTCCTCCAGTTGCTTTCTCGCCTTGACCACACTGACTTTAACCTCAGAGGATTTAAATTCTACCAATACTGGTTTTGTTATGTTCTGTGTATGGCTAAAATGTCATCTTTATTTATAACTACACCTCCTTTTTCTCTAAGAAATTAACAAAAGGTTTCTTTTAAATTTTCGTCTTTTTCCTCAGGAAGATTAAAAATCTTCACGTTATTCTTTCGAGAGTACTGTTCGTTTTGATTCGCAAGAGATGCAGTATTATTAACTTGAGAAGTTAAGGTCTCACAGACTGATTTTACCTCCTTCAGTTCTTTCTCTTGCTTCGCTATCTGATCATTGAGTTTCTCATTCTCCAGCTTAATGTCAAAACAGTCGGTTTCTTCTCTTATCTCCTGTTTTAAACTCTCGCGAATATGTTTAACCGCACAGTCCACGGCCAACTCAACAAGGTCTTTTAACTCACATTTTTTAGGAATTTCTGCATTTGTTTGTCGGATATCAGCCAGCTCATTTGTAATGTCTGCGAAATCAAATTTTTTCGGAGGCTTCGTGACTTCTCTTTGCTGTGTCCACGTAAACAATAACGCCCTTAATAAAGTGAGCACTGCTGCTGGTGTAACACGAGCTGACCTTTGACACATTTCAAATTTGTAGAACATGCACGTGTTACTAATTTTTCTAATTTTCAGGCAGTAATTAGGTTTGTTGTTTTGGGTTTTTTTCAGAGAAATATCTGCGTAATTGTCTATCTACACTCACTTACTTTCTCATCAAGTATTAAGACTTTCTAACTTCCAGACATTCATTAGGGTTTTTTTCTTTGCTATGTCCACGTAAACAATGATGCCCTTGTAAAATGGGCACTGTTGCAGGTGTAGCACAAGCTGACCTAGCTTTGACCCGTTTCGAAGTAATAGAAACATGAACGTCTTACTACTTTTTCTTTTTTTTTCCAGACATTGATTAGGGGTTTTTTTCTTCAAAGAAACATCTGTATATATGTCATGTTTATGCTGACTTACTTTCTCAGCAAGAATTAAAACTTCAGCCCATCTATGAGAGGAAATTGGAGATTTTCTTGGAGAGCAGTTTACCCACGTGCGTCCATTCTGCTTCCAAGGGAGACAACTATCAAAATTGCTCTTGTACTTGGTATATACTACAAATACCCTTTACTAGAGAAAACTCACTGAATATTTGGACAAGATTTGATGAATTGACCTAAAGCTATCATTACCAAGCTTATATTTGTGTACAAATAAAGAGGAGAATGCAAAATGCACTTCTGTATATTTTAATGTTTTTGCCAAACAAAAAGAATTGTAAAAAATTCCAAATTTGCCTAAAACATAATTCACCAACCTAAAAAGTAAATTAAAATTACAGAAGAAATCAGGTGCTTTAAATATAGTCATTCCAGAGTCAATTGCATTCAAATGCACATTGTTAATGGAAATCTAAGAGATTAACCTAATATCAGCTAACATTATTTTTTAAATAAAAATAAATTATTACTAATAGCTTATTTCATCTTGCCTAGACTTATTATTCTAAATAAGATTAGTGTTATATGACATGTCCATCACCTTGGATAAATAAACTTAAAAATATTTTAAGTAAAAAATATGGGCCAAAATCTCCAATTCGTCAACACAGACTTTTTTTCAAATTCTATTCTCAGCAGTGCACAGTAAATGAATGCCAAGGTCAAGGTCATTATAAACTCCCATGCCTGAGTGTAACCTAATAGGCAGTTATTACTGTCAAATAACAGTAAATGGCACACAATATAAAATACTTTTTTAAATTATTATTTATTCATTTTTTCAGTACATGATATCCACATTTGGAATAACAGAAAACTTGATAAGACAGCAGTATTAAAGATACATATTCTAAATATATGCATACATATAATTATCACCAATATTAACCGTATACTACTATTCTTGTCAGTTCTATATAAATATAACTCCCATAGGCAAATAAAAACAAAGTAGGCCTTCAAACTTTTTATAATAATGAATTATTAATTTTCCTTTGCAAGACATTAAGGTATGCAGGAATGGAGCTAGCTCTGGGCAAGCAAATCATTTCTCCAAATTATCTGTAAACCCAGTTATTTTTCCACAAAAAAATCAATTGGCCGTGTATCAAATTATTTTGCCAATTTAAAATGATATTTTTTATTTAGGTTTTTAAATTCCCAGTAAGCTAGTTTGGTGGTTGCCAGCGCTAGCCCCAAGACTTACAAGTTCATCTTAAGACTGTTGCTGAAACAGATTATGACAAATTGACCAAATGTTTATAAATGAGTCAAATTTACAAGTGGAAAAGGCAATTGCCTTAGTAATATAATAATAATCTGACAACTCCCTTTGGATCCAGTTTAAATCAGGCACATAAGCATTCAAATGACTTTTAAATATTAAATGTTTAATAACAAGAACAATTGCATTAACAGGATCGTTGTTTCTAGTTTAAAAGCCAAAAATGATCTTTTCTTTATTAAAATTAATAATTGTACCAGTTTTTATATGAATCCAGTTTTTAATTTCTGTCCAAATAGAGTTGACTATAGAGTTCATTCCCAAAAGTACCATGTATACAGTGAAAGATTTTGTACTGAAACTACCTTAGTTCAGTGCTTTCTGTACAATAAAAATACATTATATTAATGGCTCTCCATTCGGCATCTACACAGTTCAATATTTTTCCCATTTTAGATTATAGTTAGATTTACAAAAAAAGAGAAGAATTTACTAAAATATTATAAAAATGCTTACTTCCCTTAACATTTATCTTAAGATATCTGACATTGTATGGTAAAAAGGGGGATTGTAACTTTTTTTAATTTGTTTAATATTACATCTATTAAAATACTGCTTTATAGTATTGATTATACCTTGATAAATTAAAAAATTTGTATTTAAATTATATTTCATTATAAACTGGTCATAATTAATAAATTTACCATTGTCACTTACTAAATCATCAATAAATTTAATACCTATATCATACCAATCTTTATAAAAAAAAACTGATTTTCTGTTTATCTTTACATCATCGTTATACCATATATATATATTCTGACAATATTAACTGTTCATCCTTAAACCTATCTTTGCATTTTTTTTAGATATAAACTCCCAAGCCATTAATGTATCTTCCTAAAAGTATTTTCAATATTTTTTTGCATACTAGTGAATTTATATAGAACTGACAAGAATAGTAGTATATGGTTAATATTGGTGATAATTATATGTATGCATATATTTAGAATATGTATCTTTAATACTGCTGTCTTATCAAGTTTTCTGTTATTCCAAATGTGGATATCATGTACTGAAAAAATGAATAAATAATAATTTAAAAAAGTATTTTATATTGTGTGCCATTTACTGTTATTTGACAGTAATAACTGCCTATTAGGTTACACTCGGGCATGGGAGTTTATAATGACCTTGACCTTGGCATTCATTTACTGTGCACTGCTGAGAATAGAATTTGAAAAAAAGTCTGTGTTGACGAATTGGAGATTTTGGCCCATATGTTTTACTTAAAATATTTTAAAGTTTATTTATCCAAGGTGATGGACATGTCATATAACACTAATTTTATTTAGGATAATAAGTCTAGGCAAGATGAAATAAGCTATTAGTAATAATTTATTTGTATTTAAAAAATAATGTTAGCTGATATTAGGTTAATCTCTTAGATTTCCATTAACAATGTCTATTTGAATGCAATTGACTCTGGAATGACTATATTTAAAGCACCTGATTTCTTCTGTAATTTTAATTTACTTTTTAGGTTGGTGAATTATGTTTTAGGCAAATTTGGAATTTTTTACAATTCTTTTTGTTTGGCAAAAACATTAAAATATACAGTAGTGGATTCTGCGTAGCCATTTTGCATTCTCCTCTTTAGGGTGTATACTACCAAATCAAATCCCATAGACGACAATAGTAACATATGCGGCTAAAACTCCTACCTGCAACGTATCAACCGACATAAACGCCACAGATATAAATACTACCACCCCTTACACTTAAAGTGAATCAGAAAAAAATGGGGGTCAAGCTGCTCGTTTCTGAGATAACGGGTAGCGTCTATGACTACCCTAGTTTCGCACAAAATTTGAGTACTTTTTTTTACAGGTACCCCATACATGTTTCAAGCACAAGGCTACTTGACACATTGGTACTAGATGAAATAAAATTGCACATTTATTTTACCCAGATGAAACTATTATTTTTTACAACCAACACACTCACATTTATAACCAATCACAGGACTTGTGGTGTTCACTTCTCTATCAAACGTTCGGTGCACCTCGAACTTTGACCCAGCCGGAAGTTATTTGGTATAGTACTACCTATACTGATAACATACATTTTTCAAAAAGTGTCCAGCTATGTGTCTTTATGACAACCAGGACCTGGTGTATTCTGACATAAACTGACAACCTCACTGAAAGTGTTGTTTCTACAGTGCAACCTAATATAATGTACACCTCAAAAAGCATATATATTGCATATAGTTTTGTACAAATGCAATATGTCATATTAAACAACAAAATGTTTTAAAATAAAACTCCTGAAGATATTTACTTTCAGTTGGGTGTGTGTACTCAGGTATATATGTAGAGACAACAAAGATAGTCAGAGTACCTCTACCCCTTTAAAGAATGCCATTAAAACACATGCACTTGATTGACCCCTAGATTATGAAGACCTTAACAGGCACATCAAAGAAATATCAGTATTAAAAAAATACACTGTCTGAGGAAGGAAACACAAACATGACTGTACCTGTATGAAGTAATGACTTAATGTCCTGAACATTAGTGTTGGGAGGAAATCCTGTATGCTGGGTGTGGGTGTCTTCAAGTTACCAGGTGTGGGAATTTCAAATCCATCGGCCATGCTGATTTTCATAATGAACCATCAAAACCATTGGCAGCCACCAATATTCCTGACTATATTTTATTTATAGCCTACTGTAGTTGGAGGTTTTAATAGTTGTGATATCTGGAATAATCATGCAGCTTTAACACATTTATTTTTGATTAATTACTGAAAAAAAACTATTTTTAAATGACAAAATTACCCGAACATCTATTTTCTTGCATTATTTTCTAATCTGGATGAATACAATATGTACATTAGATGTATTCCTACAATCTGTAATCCAGCATTTTATTTAGCTAGTAACATTAGGTAATACAGCTTTAACAATAAAATAAATTATCAACTTAATCCAAGGCAGATAATCAAATCTGAAAGAATTGGTTCTGAATCTAGTATAAACTCAAAATGCTTTTCATGAGAGCTAACTAAGTGATTATTAAGAAACAAAAATGATCTGGAGATCTAAGTATATGTTTAACAACCTTATTGTTATGTACAAATAAGAACAGAAGGCACAATAGTGACAACAAATTTAATTATGATTTTGGTAAAGTTTTTCTTCAAATTTACTTAAATTTTTGCATAAAACTACAAATTTGTCTAAAATATAACTTAGCACCCTATAAATATGTCAAAATTACAATAAAAATCAACTTCTTTACAAATTTGAGTTTTGCACCTCGAACTTTGACCCAGCCGGAAGTTATTTGGTATAGTACTACCTATATTTGTACACAAATATAAGCTTGGTAATGATAGCTTTAGGTCAATTCATCAAATCTTGTCCAAATATTCAGTGAGTTTTCTCTAGTAAAGGGTATTTGTAGTATATACCAAGTACAAGAGCAATTTTGACAGTTGTCTCCCTTGGAAGCAGAATGGACGCACGTGGGTAAACTGCTCTCCATGAAAATCTCCAATTTCCTCTCATAGATGGGCTGGAAGTTTTAATTCTTGCTGAGAAAGTAAGTCAGCATAAACATGACATATATACAGATGTTTCTTTGAAGAAAAAACGTTCATGTTTCTATTACTTCGAAACGGGTCAAAGCTAGGTCAGCTTGTGCTACACCTGCAACAGTGCCCATTTTACAAGGGCATCATTGTTTACGTGGACATAGCAAAGAAAAAACCCCTAATGAATGTCTGGAAGTTAGAAAGTCTTAATACTTGATGAGAAAGTAAGTGAGTGTAGATAGACAATTACGCAGATATTTCTCTGAAAAAAAACAAAAACAACAAACCTAATTACTGTCTGAAAATTATAAAAATTAGTAACACGTGCATGTTCTACAAATTTGAAATGTGTCAAAGGTCAGCTCGTGTTACACCAGCAGCAGTGCTCACTTTATTAAGGGCGTTATTGTTTACGTGGACACCGTAAAGAGAAGTCACGATGCCTCCATATACTGAAATAATAATCGGAGTGTTTTCTTGGTTAATTGGTCTTTTCTTTCTGTGGCCTGTACCTGTGGTTCCTGATTGGCAGGTGTATATTTAGACGGTCCCCAGACACTGTCTACACACACTAAAAAGACGTGCCTCTTTTATTAAGGGTATTGTGTGGTAACTGCACAGATACCCCTCCAATCGCAATGAGCATTATCATCCGCCTGCTTTCTTACTGTAAGTAATTCTGTAAAACCCTTGATTAAGTAGACTTTACCATCTAAAATTACAAAACTGACCCATTACGTCGTCCCAAAGAAAAGAAAATTATTACTTGGGTATCGTGAGTGGTCATTTTTGCTCGAACGTACCCTACCAATAGGCCTAATAATATGCATTTTTCTTTGGATTTTTTTTTTAAAAGAAAAATACTATAACTCCATTTCATTCTATTGATGTAAATTGAAATATATTTAGTTAAATAGTTTATTATACTATCAAGTCGTTTATGTTGTTTTACAAGTCAGGTTGATGAAAGCGAAGCGCCTTGTCGTAAATTAGTGCGTTTGTTTACACTGTGCTTAAGAGGAGATGGACGGAGCTGACGTCTCTTCGCCCCAAGCCATACCACCGGTCGTCATAAAAACAAAACAAAATGGTTGCCCCCAGTTAGCAGGAATAATCACGTTTTTTTATTAACTCTAAAATTACGCGTTTTTCATTTGTTGAAGTGTCAGTATGTGTTGGTGGTTCGGGTATGCATCTTTCCAACACATAAGGCTCTTGTTTGAGTTGACCTTACCTTTAAACCGTGTGTGTGTGTGTGTGTGTGTGTGTGTGTGTGTGTATATATATATATATATATATATATATATATATATATATATATTATTTCTGTAACATTTATGGATGATAGAATTAAACAAAATAACAAATCATTGTTTAAAAAAACTAAAAAATTGTTTCTTTGAAATTTTGAAAATTGGATGATCCATAAATCTAAAAATTCAAAAAATCTAGCCTAAATATAATTTACATATAAATACAATTAGTCTGTCAGATATATATCACCGGTATATATTTATTTTAATTGCTTATAAATATAAACCGGCCTCCGTGGCGTCGTGGTTAGGCCATCGGTCTACAAGCTGGTAGGTACTGGGTTCGGATTCCAGTCGAGGCATGGGATTTTTAATACAGATACCGACTCTAAACCCTGAGTGAGTGCTCCGCAAGGCTCAGTGGGTAGGTGTAAACCACTTGCACCGACCAATGATCCATAACTGGTTCAACAAAGGCCACGGTTTGTGCTATTCTGCCTCTGGGAAGCGCAAATAAAAGATCCCTTGCTGCCTGTCATAAAAGAGTAGCCTATGTGGCGACAGCGGGTTTCCTCTAAAAAACAGTATCAGAATGACCATATGTTTGACGTCCAATAGCCGATGATAAGATAAAAAATCAATGTGCTCTAGTGGTGTCATTAAATAAAACAAACTTTACTTTTTTTTAATAAATATAATTACTTTCATAACATGTATGAATTCTTGTTATAATTTCCTCCAAATGATCTCACGTACTGTTATGAATACTCTTTTAATGGGTATCTTAAGTCTGCTTGGAAAATGATTATCTTTACTTCTGTCTAATCAACTCCCTGACATATGTCAATGTTTCAGCATTAAAATATTAATACATGAGCCCTGCAGATACTGTACATTTAGAATAATGTATTTAAATTCTATTGGAAGCAAGCAGTGAAGTAAAAACACCCAAATAATACAACCCGAAGAACACAAATTCTCACCTACATGGATGCATCTTGGAGCCCAACACAGAAGTGATTCTAAAAAGATGGTCACTCCATGACCAGCGCTCCCCTTCAGATCGTTCTTTGGTCAATTATAATTACCGTTAATCATGATTGGTTGGACCTTTGGCGATGTCCGAACGTTATTTCTGACATTACCCAAGTAATTTTTATGACTATAACCCCATTGTAGAGTCTCAGACCATTCTTTATACATTCAATATAACTAAACAATGTTCCTCAGTTTCTGGTACATGATTATTTAATAAGTGAAGTTAATAAAAAAATATAGCTAGATATAAAAGCAATAAAAAAAATGTAAAACTTGAAATGATAGATCAGATGAAACCCAGGAATGCTACAATAAAAAAGAATTATCATTATCAACTGCTTGAATGTAAATACAGTAGAATCTTATTTCAGTTGAGTTGTATTGTAGGATGGCTCACAACATAATCGTTCAGTTATGTTGCATTGTGTAATATGGGCTAGACTTAAGATTGATCTATTCGACATGAGCTGAGGCCAGTGATTTTTCTTACTTGTACTGTGTTTCAGGTCTAAATGGGACGTCTCTGATGCACAGTGCCTGGCACGATGGCTCCTGGGTTGACTTTGCGCTGTTTGAGGGAACAGTGCCTGAACATACAAATGAGGAGCAAGTGGTTTTCATGGACAGCAATCTATATTACATGTGGAGTTATGGTCCGGCTTCCACAACACAAGCCTGCGTTGTGTGCCAGTATAGACAACCGGGTTCGTACACATTTTGGAACGTTTCGTTAATTGATCATGGTGTTACCCTGAACCTTACAAGCCTTGAAAAAAAGTTTTTTGTTTTTTGTTTTTTGTTTTTTTTATCTATTGAAAAGTAATTTATGTGAATACTGTAAATAAAATAAATGCATCAAGTGTTTGAGACAAAAAACAGCATCCAGATATCTCAGAGATACCAGGTTTTGATTTAAGAACCCAGTACAAGGCTCGAACTTAAGAATTTATCACCCGCAGCAATTAAAAAAACAACTGCTGTCTGTGAAAGGGCTGACCGACGGCAATTTTGAGTATGTCAACGGCAATTTTTTTAAACTGGCTTTTACAGCAATTAAACTTGACTGAAAGGTTATTGTTCTGTATGTACATGTAGTCATATTTGTTCTATTTATGTCAATAAACTTAATAAACAAGAATTTATTATAAATGGAATCATGGACTACAAGCATAAGCTAACATTTAAGGCAACCGGGTGATTCTGAGACAAGTTGCCCAAGTTTTCGGTGAATATGACATGAAAATTGCTCTATGGATGACATTAAATTATATACAGTGTTCTTGCTGGGTGAAAATTAAAGGAGGATGGTCGCGCATCCCACCCCACCCCACACCACCATTTTATAAAACCCAGTGAAACAAAAAAACAGAAGAAAAGAATGAAAAGCAAAAAGAAGAAGAAAAAAAAGCACATTTGGTTACTGTATATTGTTGTATGTTGGTCGACTTTGTAGAAATACCTATCTTGTTTTGCTCCTCGGTATCTGGTATCTGAAGTTGGTACAATGTACAAGCTGCCTTATGTTTTGTGCACTATTAGTTAAAATGTAGTTCAGTTAAAACGGAATGTCGTTCTGACATTCACAGGTATTCGTTTTGCTAAACCGATCAAAGTTTTAATATTATTATTTCAATAAAGATTTTAAGATATCTGAAAAATAATAAAGAATTTTTTTTAAGTAATCCCCTACTGTGAGATAAAAAATTTCTGTACAGGGTGGGAAATATTGTCACTGTATAGCAGTAGACTGGGTACTAGATGAGAAATATTGTCACTGTATACTGGGTATACTGGGTGCGAGATGGGAAATATTGTCACTGTATAGCAGTAGACTGGGTACTAGATGAGAAATATTGTCACTGTATAGCAGTAGACTGAGTACTAAATGTGAAATATTGTCACTGTATAGCAGTAGACTGGGTACTAGATGAGAAATATTGTCGCTGTATAGCAGTAAACTGGGTACGAGATGGGAAATATTGTCACTGTATAGCAGTAGACTGGGTACTAAATGAGAAATAATGTCACTGTATAGCAGTAAACTGGGTACGAGATGGGAAATATTGTCACTGTATAGCAGTAGACTGGGTACTAGATGAGAAATATTTTCATTGTATAGCAGTAGACTGGGTACTAGATGGGAAATATTGTCACTGTATAGCAGTAGGCTGGGTACTAGATGAGAAATATTGTTACTGTATAGCAGTAGACTGGGTACTAGATGAGAAATATTGTCACAGTATATCAGTAGATTGGGTACAACATGGGAAATATTGTTACAGTATAGCAGTAGACTGGATACGAGATGGGAAATATTGTTACAGTATAGCAGTAGACTGGATACGAGATAGGAAATATTGTTACTGTATAGTATTACATTGGGTACGAGATGGGAAATATTGTCACTGTGTAGCAAGCAGTAGACTGGGTAAGAGATGGGAAATATTGTTACCGTATGGCAGTAGACTTCGTACGAGATGGAAAATATTGTCACTGTACAGCAGTAGACTGGGTACTAGATGAGAAATATTGTCACAGTATATCAGTAGATTGGGTACAACATGGGAAATATTGTTACAGTATAGCAGTAGACTGGGTACGAGATGGGAAATATTGTTACTACATGTATAGCATTACACTGGGTACGAGATGGGAAATATTTTTACTGTATAGCAGTAGACTGGTTACTAGATGGGAAATATTGTTACTGTATAGCATTACACTGGATACGAGACGGGAATTATTGTTACTGTATAGCATTAGACTGGGTGCTAGATGGGAAATATTGTTACTGTATACTATTAGACTGGGTACAGGGTGGGAAATATTGTCACTGTACAGCAGTAGACTGGTTACTAAATGGGAAAGATGGTTACTGTATAGCAGTAGACTGGGACGAGATGCGAAATATTGTGACTGTATAGGATTACACTGTATACGAGATGGGAAATATTGTTACTGTATAGCAGTAGACTGGGTACGAGATGGGAAATATTTTCACTGTACAACAGTAGACTGGATTACTAAATGGGAAAGATGGTTACTGTATAGCATTACACTGGATACAAGATGGGAAATATTGTTACTGTACTGGGTACGAGATGGGAAATATTGTCACTGTACACTGTAGATTGGGTACAACATGAGAAATATTTTTACTGTATAGCAGTAGACTGGTTACTAGATGGGAAATATTGTTACTGTATAGCAGTAGACTGGGTGCAAGATGGGAAATGTTGTTACTGTATAGCAGTAGACTGGGTGCTAGATGGGGAAATGTTCTTGGTGTATAGCAGTAGACTGGGTACGAGATGGGAAATATTCTTACTCTATGGCAGTAGACTGGGTACGAGATGGGAAATATTGTCACTGTATAGCAGTAGACTGGGTACTAGATGGGAAATATTTTCACTGTATAGCAGTAGACTGGGTACTAGATGGGAAATATTGTCACTGTATAGCAGTAGACTGGGTACGAGATGGGAAATATTTTCACTGTATAGCAGTAGACTGGGTACTAGATGGGAAATATTGTCACTGTATAGCAGTAGACTGGGTACTAGATGGGAAATATTGTTGCTATATAGCAGTAGACTGGGTATGAGATGTAAATTATTGTCACTGTATAGCAGTAGACTGGGTACTAGATGGGAAATGTTGTTACTGCATAGCAGTGGTTTGGGTACGAGATGGGAAATATTGTCAATGTATAGCAGTGGTTTGGGTACGAGATGTGAAATATTGTTGCTATATAGCATTACACTGTATACGAGATAGGAAATATTGTTACTCTATAGCAGTAGACTGGGTACGAGATGTGAAATATTGTTACCGTCTGGCAGTAGACTGGGTACGAGATGGAAAATATTGTCACTGTACAGCAGTAGATTGGGTACAACTTGGGAAATATTGTTACTGTATAGCAGTAGACTTGGTACAAGATGGGAAATGTTGTTACTGTATAGCAGTAGACTGGGTACGAGATGGGAAATATTGTTTCTGTATAGCAGTAGAATGGTTACTAAATGGGAAAGATGGTTAATGTATAGCAGTAGACTGGGTATGAGATGGGAAATGTTGTTACTGTATAGCATTAGACTCGTTACCAGATGGGAAATATTGTTACTGTATAGCAGTAGATTGAGTACAACATGGGAATTATTGTTACAGTATAGCAGTAGACTGGATACACAATGGGAAATATTGTTACAGTATAGTAGTAGACTGGGTACAAGATGGGAAATATTGTTGCTGTATAGCAGTGGACTGGGTCCGAAATGGTAAATGTTGGTACTGTATACAGTCTAATGTTATACAGTAACAATATTTCCCATCTCGTCCCCATGCAGTCTAATGAATTGTTGTTTGAGAGTATTTAGAACTCAATATATTGACAAAACAGTCTCATAAATGGTGGCCGTCTTGAAAAAAAGATACAGTTTGGTAGATACATCACACACATTAATAAAACATGGATATAGCAGTTTGAATTGTGTTCTGACAGCATTTAGAGCTCAAAATATTCACAAAACCGTCTTGTAAATAATGGCCATCTTGAAATCAAGATATAATTTGTCCCAAATCACTGACAGGTTGGCTTATAGGACTAAATGTAATCATAGGACTTACAGAAACAGCTAAAAGAAAATTGGTGCTTTTATCAGCTCTGTCCCCATCAATTGGTGCTTTTATCAGCTCTGTCCCCATCAATTGGTGCTTTTATCAGCTCTGTCCCCATCAGTTGGTGCTTTTATCAGCTCTGTCCCCATCAGTTGGTGCTTTTATCAGCTCTGTCTCCATCAATTAGCTACACTACTGGACTAAAAGGTGTGCTAAAACGAAGAACAGTATTTATTTATTTTTAAAGTAAACACTGATTAATCATAGGTATGTCTATTGTCTAGTCCAGAATCAGGTTCTGTTTAAGGAACACTAACAAGTCCACATTTTCATACGAATGCATAAGAGATGTTTGTGGTGTTTCCACCAAGCAACTATATTTCAGGCTTTTTGCCAGAGGGTAAAACGGGTATTGCGCCATACCCAAATTTTATTATTTTTAAGTTAACTTTTTCACAAAATTAATTACTCTTATCATTAATGTATGATTTTCTTAACCCTAACCCTAAACTTAACCCATTTTCATTATGGGGGATGCTCCCCATACTCACTGTTGACTGTGGTTGCATTGAATTCCATAGCGCCATACCCAGAAATTTCTTTCTTTCTGGCAGAAACACTGTATTTGTATTGCTAGAGTTCTCTTTAAGAATTATACTTATTTATTTTGCTTGCATAATGAAACTGTGACGTCATACAGTTTCTTTGAAAGAAGCAAAATCAATGTTTGATTTTTCAAGATGGCCACTGTGAATATTTCTTAATATTATGACAAGTACAAATTAGCACATAATACTATTTTGGGCCTTTTTAATTTTACATATGCCCTCAAAATGTATTCATTAGGATACAAGAACAATTTCAAAACTAATATTTGGTGGTCCTTGTGACATTTAGGGGTAATTTTGGGCTCAAAACCATAAAAATTTGACCTGAATAATAACATAATCCATTGCCGTTAAAAGTGAGTTACGTAGGAAGCCCTATACATCTTCAAAAACAATTCAGATATCATTAGGTGACCTTAACAGATAAAAACAAATGTATGCAGATTCATGCACCCAGTCTTTAAAAGTATATTAACGCCAAAAGGTGGCATAAATTTTTGCATAACAACCAATGCATATGCCAGTACTTATTCAAATTTAAATTAGTAATGGTTTATGAGTATCTGGTGAGTATATGGTGAAATAATATTTCTTCTCACCTTTTTTCGTCACCATGTGCACCATAAAATTTAATATTAGGTTAACCATACAACACCCCACTGGGCATGGATCAGTGATGTCATAATCCAAAATGGCTGTCTTTAATAACATTTAATATTAGGTTAACCATACAACACCCCACTTGGCATGGATCAATGACGTCATAATCCAAAATGGCCGTCTTTAATAACATTTAATATTAGGTTAACCATACAACACCCCACTTGGCATGGATCCAGTGACGTCATAATCCAAAATGGCCATCTTTAATAAATTTTTGTATACATTATCCTTGTGTGCATAACATATCTTTTAAATGTTAATAGAGTATGACTCATTTTAATTTTTAATACCTTATTATAGGCCTTCGAATAACTCGGCTTAGAATGATAAAAACAGTCATTCACGATTTGGGGTCCAGGGCCAGGCTAGAAACCAATATGGCGCCTTCCTTGTTATTTCATGATAATGATGACGATACAGCTCCCCAGTTTTGTAAACTCGAAGGACTTTGCCATCAGAACTTTAAAACAGTGTATTCCAACCATGACTTTTGACTGTTACACTACCTATTTTAGAAAATTTATCACTAAAATATTTTGTTTGTTTTTAATGTGTTTTTTCCTTCTCATAAACACTGTTTACTGCAACAGTGTTTAACTTAGGTAGTTGTAGCTATAGTTGTTCCCACAGGGAACGCCTTTTTTCATACTATGAAATTTACTACAAAGTATTTTTTTCTAAGCGATTGTTTTCTAAACTGCTCACAAAAATAGTAAAAAATATATATATATTTGTAAAACACTTTAAATTTTATTTTTTTCGTAAAACCAAATTGAAATTAGTTACAAAAAACATATTTGTAGGAGGATGGGACAAACTAAAGATGTAAACATGCAATGATGATTATAAATTGAGTTGAAATACATGCATATCTGCGCCATTGGCATACATTGGGGGAGGGGAGGGTGGGCATGCAACCAATATTAGGGGGCCAACCCACACTATATATGTATGTATGTATGTATGATTTTATAAAATTTAATAGTTTAAAAAAAGGTTTGAGTGGGGGTTGGCGGCATCACCCTGTGCCTCCCCCCCCCCCCACCCCCAGCCACTGATGTGCGCTTTCCCAAATCGCAAAATAAACCAACTCAAATTATATCAGTTTATTCATAAATACACAAACAGCATCTTAAAATTATATTACACCCATAGCATGTGTTGTTTGGAAATGGGGGAGGTCTTCAAGCTTTACGTAATATAAAAACAAACATTGTGGGTTGTATGGTTTAGCGTTACAGGAGGAGGGAGGATGTCTAATTTTAACACAAATATTTAAACAGCCCCTTAGGCTGTATCCATTTTCCTTCTTGGATTTGTGATTTTTATTTTATTAAAGTATAAAGTTAAAGTCTGTTTTGTTTAACGTCACCACTTGAGCACATTGATTTATTAATCATCAGGTACTGGATGTCAAACATTTGGTAATTTCAAAATATAGTCTTAATGAGACAACCCACTACATTAGTAGCAAGGGATATTTTATATGCACCACCCAGACAGGATAACACATACCACAGCCTTTGATATACCAGTTGTGGTGCACTGGCTGGGACGAGAAATAGCCCAATGGGCCCACCAACGGAGATCGATCCCAGACCGATTGTGCATCAAGCGAGCACTTTATCACTAGTCTAAAATATTCAGTTTCAAAATCAAATAATTTTAAAATTTTATTTATGTGTGTATATATATAGTACTTTGCTATCTGGGACTAATGTAGCCTAATCACTATTAATCAGCCAAAAGAAGAGAAAAGAATGTTGGATTTCTTCTCCACATCTGATATTAAAATTTCCACTTCTATGGAACATTAGTTTCCCTTACACGAAAAGGCAGAGGAATAGAAAATATTCCAACAAAGGATACAGTAGTCCATTGAAATGTTCTTTGTGTTGGATACGAGTCAGACCTTTGCATTCTACAATAGAAGGACGATTGAGTGGCAGGTAAAATGTATGATATTAACCAGATGCAAAGGACACTGCACAAAAACACAACAATCTGTAAGTGTGATGAGTGTGGTCAAGAGTAGGAAATCTATGATTTGCAGGGCCTGATACCCTCACATTAACTCGGGCTTTGCTATATATAAAATGTAAAATAGGAATTATAAAATGAATAATTGTAGTTGCATGCACCATATGGAACTAATGTTGGATTACATTGTTTATTTGTAACAGTTAACTTCAAGTTAATCGATCCCATATATAATCTTTGCATAATTATGTTGAGCTCAAGACTATCAAAATTGCAATGTGGCTTTTCCAATAATCCATGGTGAAATAAACAGAAAGCAGAATGTATCAGAATTACCAAATGTTTGACATCCAATACATCCTGTGGTGTCATGAAACAAAACAAACTTTAACTTTTTGATAGACATAATGTGCAAAATATGTTCCAATCTGTTAGCTGACCACTGCAGATTTTCTGATAAAATTTATACTTTTTACTAATAAAAGAATTATTTTATTATATTTGTTTTATATCTTTGAATGTATAATCTTCACATTTCAAAATAAATATCAATTTAAAAAACAGTTAACAACTTTGAGAGAGTCTCCTTACGAATTTATGTTGAATTTTTTTTCCAGAAATGACCTCTAGAGGTCATCTGTATTATAAGGTCAATTTTCTAATTATATTTTGAATTCTTGATGGTTCCTTCATGGAAATAGCTAAACATAAAATGAAAATAAAATATTATTTAGCATTATTTTGTCCATGCTTTTGTATAGGGAAATTGCTATGGCGGCCATTTTGAAAAATGGCCACCATTGCCAACCCAGGTCATATTGAGAATACCTCCAATCGTAAAATTAATGTCCACAATATGTAGTATGCCAACGTTTATGCTTTTATCAAAAAGTGCACAATTCATTCATATATCCTCTGCACTATTTTAGTTATTGTGAATTAGAAACATAAATTTATACACAACATACACATGTAGTTGTAAATAATAAACTCTATTCTGATTCATACATATATCAACTATCATTTATAATGACATACAGAAGTTTACTTTAAACATCATCACTATAAATATGCAATACATACATATATACTTTCTTGGGACTTGGGGAATGATTCAGCAGCTACTATAATTATTGTATTATACCAGGACAGGGAGCTACCCATTAGGCAGGAGCTTCATGGGGTGGTGAAGTCCTTTATGATGTCAAGAACAAAACCGACTCCCTGTCGACTTTAGGGAGCTACCCATTGGGCGGGAGCTTCATGGGGTGGTGAACTCCTTTATGATGTCAAGAACAAAACCGACTCCCTGTCGACTTTAGGGAGCTACCCATTGGGCGGGAGCTTCATGGGGTGGTGAACTCCTTTATGATGTCAAGAACAAAACCGACTCCCTGTCGACTTTAGGGAGCTACCCATTAGGTGGGAGCTTTATGGGGTGGTGAACTCCTTTATGATGTCAAGAACAAAACCGACTCCCTGTCGACTTTAGGGAGCTACCCATTAGGCAGGAGTTTCATGGGGTGGTGAAGTCCTTTATGATGTCAAGAACAAAACCGACTCCCTGTCAACTTTAGGGAGCTACCCATTAGGCGGGAACTTCATGGGGTGGTATTGTCCTTGATGACACCAGATCATTCACCGACTCCCTGTTGAGCAGTTTAGTGTACGAGTAGTGAGGCTGATAACTGAGGATGCATTGTAAACACATTCAGTGGGAGCTTTATGGGAAGCATCCATGTACATTGTAATTACTGCCCATTTGGCGGGAGCTTTATGGGCTGCATCCATGTACATAGTAATGGGAGCTTCATGGGCTGCATCCATGTACATTGTAGTTACTGCCCATTTGGCGGGAGCGTCATGGGCTGCACCCATGTACATTGTAGTTACTGCCCATTTGGCGGGAGCGTCATGGGCTGCATCCATGTACATTGTAGTTACTGCCCATTTGGCGGGAGCGTCATGGGCTGCATCCATGTACATTGTAGTTACTGCCCATTTGGCGGGAGCGTCATGGGCTGCATCCATGTACATTGTAGTTACTGCTCATTTGGCGGGAGCGTCATGGGCTGCATCCATGTACATTGTAGTTACTGCCCATTTGGCGGGAGCGTCATGGGCTGCATCCATGTACATTGTAGTTACTGCCCATTTGGCGGGAGCGTCATGGGCTGCATCCATGTACATTGTAGTTACTGCTCATTTGGCGGGAGCGTCATGGGCTGCATCCATGTACATTGTAGTTACTGCCCATTTGGCGGGAGCGTCATGGGCTGCATCTATGTACATTGTAGTTACTGCCCATTTGGCGGGAGCTTCATGGGCTGCATCCATGTACATTGTAGTTACTGCCCATTTGGCGGGAGCTGCATCCATGTAAATTGTAGTTACTGCCCATTTGGCGGGAGCTTCATGGGCTGCATCCATGTACATTGTAGTTACTGCCCATTTGGCGGGAGCGTCATGGGCTGCATCCATGTACATTGTAGTTACTGCCCATTTGGCGGGAGCTTCATGGGCTGCATCCATGTACATTGTAATTACTGCCCATTTGGCGGGAGCTTCGTGGGCTGCATCCATGTACATTGTAGTTACTGCCCATTTGGCGGGAGCTGCATCCATGTAAAATTGTAGTTACTGCCCATTTGGCGGGAGCTTCATGGGCTGCATCCATGTACATTGTAGTTACTGCCCATTTGGCGGGAGCGTCATGGGCTGCATCCATGTACATTGTAGTTACTGCCCATTTGGCGGGAGCGTCATGGGCTGCATCCATGTACATTGTAATTACTGCCCATTTGGCGGGAGCGTCATGGGCTGCATCCATGTACATTGTAATTACTGCTCATTTGGCAGGAGCGTCATGGGCTGCATCCATGTACATTGTAGTTACTGCCCATTTGGCGGGAGCTTCGTGGGCTGCATCCATGTACATTGTAGTTACTGCCCATTTGGCGGGAGCTGCATCCATGTAAAATTGTAGTTACTGCCCATTTGGCGGGAGCTTCATGGGCTGCATCCATGTACATTGTAGTTACTGCCCATTTGGCGGGAGCGTCATGGGCTGCATCCATGTACATTGTAGTTACTGCCCATTTGGCGGGAGCGTCATGGGCTGCATCCATGTACATTGTAATTACTGCCCATTTGGCGGGAGCGTCATGGGCTGCATCCATGTACATTGTAATTACTGCTCATTTGGCAGGAGCGTCATGGGCTGCATCCATGTACATTGTAGTTACTGCCCATTTGGCGGGAGCGTCATGGGCTGCATCCATGTACATTGTAATTACTGCTCATTTGGCAGGAGCGTCATGGGCTGCATCCATGTACATTGTAGTTACTGCCCATTTGGCGGGAGCGTCATGGGCTGCATCCATGTACATTGTAGTTACTGCCCATTTGGTGGGAGCGTCATGAGCTGCATCCATGTACATTGTAGTTACTGCCCATTTGGCGGGAGCGTCATGGGCTGCATCCATGTACATTGTAGTTACTGCTCATTTGGCGGGAGCTTCATGGGCTGCATCCATGTACATTGTAATTACTGCCCATTTGGCGGGAGCTTCATGGGCATTACTATTTGTGAAATATCTATGTTTAAGAAGTTACATATTTATCCATAGAATTAATATTTATGTTATCTTATACAGATCACATGGGGAGAAAGATGACCAAATGAAGGAAAAATTGAAAATGTCTGCTGAATTCCCCCCAAGTTATAGTTATAGGAAATAGGTACCCATTAGTATATGACATACCTATATGTATAACTTTATAACAGTTATGTAGTTGGTCCATTGTGGTTTATAAATTTGTCAGTTTAATGCAATGTTCAGTTTTGAGTCATTTGGTGTGACTTACAGCTTAGTCTGTACGTAGGTCCACCTACTCATGAATCACTTAAGACTATACCCTTGACATGGAGTATTGAGCCTGTTTGAGTACATCAACAGGAGTTCTGATGTATCATTGATAACAGTCAGAAGACCATTGACCTAAGGTTTTGATCAAGTGGTCCTCCACTCTGGCTTTAGCGCTACAACAGCTTGTTCTGAATGTGCACATAAAACCCTATGACATCACATGACATGATATCGGTGGCATAAGTGTGTGGTTCCATGTAACACCATTTAACAGATGAAACTGTTTGAAACTTTCAAAACCTGTGTTGTATGCATTCCTGGCTTTAGGTGCTACTGAGTTCTCCCACAACATGTGAACAGTTTCCCTTAGGGTAACATTACCACTGAGGGTGGAGGGCATGGGTGTGGTTGTCTCTCTGCTCTGGGTGCTGCATGAAGGAATCTGGATATCTGTGAACGAGACAAGTAATCAGCTAGGGTATTCTGTTTACCGGGAACATGTTTAGCATAGACACAAAAATTGTTTTGCATAGAACACAGAGTAAGTCTACACATCAGTCGCATGATCACTGGTGATTTAGATCGGCCTTTATTGATGATATGTACTGCTCCAATGTTATCAGAATAAAAGAGTACTTTCTTCTTCTCCCAGAATTTGCCCCAGAGAATAAATGCCACCACTATAGGATAGAGTTCCATGAATGACATGGATGCTGCTTTATTCCCTGCAAGCACTGTCTTTAACTCAGCTGTCCACATTGATGAAAACCACTTTTCCTTAAAATATCCACCAAAGCCTATAGTGGAAGATGCATCGGTGTACAACTCAATGTCTACAGCTTGTGTACAGTGACGGTCATAAAACATGGATATACCATTCCAATGCTGTAAGAATTCTCTCCACATGGTGATATCCCTCTGACGTTCCTTATTTAAGTGTACATGGTGGTGCAGTTTAGTAACTTGAGTCGAGAGCCCAATTAGATATGACACAAATGATCTTCCTGGCAAAATTATTCTTGATGCAAAATTCAAATGTCCTAAGAGTTGTAATAATTCTCGTTTAGTACAACTACATTTACCTACGATGGTATTCAAAATGTCATAATTCTACAAATTTTCTCCTGTGGTAAATGAGCTTCCATTTTGTTTGTATCCAATATTATTCCTAGATATTCAAGCACAGTAACAGGACCTTCTGTCTTATGTTTGGCTACAGGAATATTAAGATGATGAAATATTGTGGTCAGTAGTGCCATGGTTCTCTCCCCTTCCCCGTTTGGTCTGTCAACAGTCAATAAATGAAATATTACTTCTATTCCATAGTTATTATTGGCAATCCAACATATAGCCTGTGATAGTTTGTCGAATAAAGCTGGACTAGAACGACATCCAAATGCTAACCTGTGGTAAAAGTAAAACAAGCCCTTCTATCTAATCTCAAATAGGTGCCACTGGTCTTTTCTAATGGGAAGTAATTTAAATGCATCACTAATGTCCGTTTTAGAGATTAGAATGGACCTAAAGAAAACTTTTACTACATTCTTTTGATATTAGATCACTTACAATATCTGGTTGTTGTGTGGCAGTCAAAATATTTTTACACTAATACACACGTAGGAAAGCGAGACACTAATATGTCAAATCCATGTTAACAGCTATTGCACAGTTGTGTAACAAATTCTTTGTTGGGATGATGTTGTAACTCATATTACAATCTGTCAACATTGATAGGGCTTGAAACAGATGGCAGTCAATCTGACTTCACTAGACAAGTGGCTGCACTGTGGGTAGCTTTTGTCACCTTACATTTTGAACATGTGTAGAAATGAGCATTCATGACGTATACATTTCCCTTCATTAAAGTTATTGCACACTTCTTTCCCATTCACTGAAATCCTTGTTCTACCTTGTTTGTCTCTCCCCTCTTTGTTGAATTTGTTGTTCCTATTTATGCCCATGTAGCTACTGTATTGAAAGCCAGACTTTAGTCTGTCACACTGATTGGTAGCATGCATTACACTAGAGCAACGTTCACAGGTTTTTGCCCTTCTTCCTGCTGTTACCAACCCATACAATCTCATGTCCATCAGTGACCAGTCTACTTTTGTATTATTTTGTCTCAAGGCTTCAGCACATTTAGCCGAAAAAAGTTTATTGTAGTCATAGAATGCATTCCCATGGCTGTTGTGTATGTTAATTATGATACCTTCATACAAATCCATTTTCTTTTGGCATTGGGGAAAGGCATCACACATGATTCGTTTATATTTTCCGAATGCAGTGAGAAATTCTGAAAGGGACAGAGTATCGGATAATCGTCGATCAGCTATTCTATTGTGTAAGTTTCCTGTTTTGGGGCTTTCCAACTCATATCCTGGAATTAACAGCATAGATAAGTTTACATCCTTACCTTCGATAATCAGCCTTCTCAGGCTTGGTGATACTATGTCCATATGTGGCAAGAGGTCCAGGGGAACCCCGTATGTTTTGTTTGTCCCACTTTCTGCCAGACTGTTCAGTGCTGACTGCAAGTTATGATTCCCAGCCACGAGAGCTGATCCACTTGTTGCTTCTGGTGTTCTGCCATTTACAGCTGTTTGTAACTGTTGAATCTGCTGTTGAAGTGACAACATTGTCTGTAAAATCAAAGGTGCTGCCATGTTGTTCAAGTCACTTGGTTGAAACACACTTTTCTCAGTTTCTTTCTGTGTAGATGTTGGTATAGTATCTTCATGTACTGGAACACATTCCACCTCCTGTTGAGAATCTATCTCTGTTGGAATATTTATATCAACATCATCTTATGGTGTCCTTGGCACATTACACTGTTTGTTCCAGTTCTGCTGGAAAAGTTTCCTCAATGTAATTTTTGAAAGGCCAACTGGTATTCTAATTCCTAGCTTTTTCAATTCATTTTTTAAATGTCCAGTAGTCCATTTTTCAGAATTGCACGAATCATAGGTTTTTGGGGGTCTAGAATGCATTCTTTTGATTGCCCTATCCATGTTAAAATTGGCAAGATTTTGAAATTTTAAGGTTCTCAGAATTAACAAAATACTGCAAGCAGATAGTTGTGAATGTCTTGATCTACAGTAGCTACAAGAACAATGCAACAACAAGAGCCTGGCACTAGCTCCCAGGGACCAGAAGATCATGTGACTAGATTAACCAATGAACTTGCACTGTAAGCTTACAAGCATGCATACTTGACCTCTATCTCTGGATGAGCACCCAGCTGGTTTACCTTTTGACCTACCGTTCAAAATTGCGCCAAAATTTCCTCAACAAAATTGCACACCACTTCTCTTTGGCATTAACGGCTCCATTCAAATTCCATAGCACCACCACCACCCCCACCCGCCTGCTACTGATTCAATCGGGCTGCTGGTGCTCCCTTGCACCTGCCAGTGCAGGCGGTCCCTCCTTCCCCTACCCCCACCTTTCCTGTCATGGACGGAAGAGCCGGCCAAGGCTGGCTCTTGCGCCCACGACAGGCGTGCACTACAACAGCTTGCTCTGAATGTGCACGTAAAACCCTATGACATGACATGACCCAGCTGGTGCTCCTAGCAGTCTATTTTTATCTCTAGCACTAGTAACAGTGTACATGGGTTTGCCTGTAGATATACATGTGAATACATGTAACTGGGCTTGTACTGACCATAGGTGTAGCAAGCAGTTGGCCATGCATCATGTTTGTATAAAACTGGTTTATATTTTATATAAACCCTGATTGTAGTTAGCATTACATTATGTGTGTTTGGTTCAGCTAGGGACGAATACAAATTCAACTATGATACAGATTGAAGTTCGGTGCTCCATACATTTATTATATTCATCTATTAAACACTTTGGAGTTGCCAACAGCATCCATCACTAAATCCGTGCCTGTGTACATGAACAATGACTTGGTCTTTGTAAACAAAAGTCAAGGGTGTGTGTGAGAGTGTGTGTGTGTGCGTGAGAGTGAGTGTGTGTGTGTGTGTGTGTGTGTGTGTGTGAGAGTGAGTGTGTGTGTGTGTGTGTGTGCACGTGTGTGAGTGTGTGTGCGTGCGTGTGTGTGTGAGAGTGAGTGAGTGAGTGTGCATGTGTTTGTGAGAGTGTGAGAGTGTGAGTGTGTGTGTGTGTGTGTGAGTGTGCGTGTGTGTGTGTGTGTGAGAGTATATGCATTTGCCCCCAACCCTCTCATGTGCATATGAATATGTTGGTTGGGTGGGCATTTGTGGGAAATATTTTCCTATATGTAATACAGGTTTATCTAGTAGTGCATTTGTAACATGGTGTTAGCCAGAGATTAATTAAACCTGGTCATGCAATGCACATAACTCATGTGTTAACCTAGTCATGAGAAAGTGGTCCAGTCTTTTGAGAGGAAACCTGCAATAGGTAGCAAGGGATCTTTTATATGCACCATCCAACAGACATGATAGTACATACCAAGGGCTTTGACATACCAGTCGTGGTGCACTGGCTGGAATGGGAAATAGCCCAATGGGTCCACTGATGTGGATCAATCCTAGACCGACTGTGCATCATGCGAGTGCTTCACCACCGAGCCACATCACAACCCTCTAAGACTGTGTCAGAATTGCCAACTATTTGACATCCAGTGGCCAATGTTCAATAAATGAATGTGAACTAATGGTGTTGTCAAACACAACAAGCTAACTGTTATCATGAAATGTATTTACTCATTAATTGTTTCATTGAATGATTCATTTATTATTAACAACAATTTATTTCCAGACTGTACTCTACCTATCCTGACAGGACCATGGAAGATCCCCAAAAGTGCATGGAAAACCAAAGGATTCACACTTGATGATAGAATGCTGAATAACATTAAATTTGACCTTCCTAGTGGATTGCAGTATTTTGAGACTAACACTGCTGATAGCTATATACAGGCATGTAAAATCATCCAGAATTTTATGTTGTTGTTTTTAAAGTTGATATACACTTTGTTCATTCTTTAATTTTTTCCATCCTTCTTTTTTATTTTTCTTCTTTGAAAAATGTACTGTTGACTGATCAAATACCCAATGCTCTTCGATGCAAATTGATGCACATTCAGTACAGGTTCGTCCAGTTGTTGCTACACTAACTTTGGTTATGAATTTAAGCCCTTCGATTCTCTTCCCAGCCATGTATGTAGGAGTTGACATTCACGTACAGTGACACAATACAACTGTCAGTTTGCAACCTTTTAAAACTGCCCTTGAATCCAAGTATTGCCTATACTTTACTGATCATCGTTTCAGTGTGTACAAAAGGGTTGGTGAGCCATAAAAACTTTGATGAAGATGACCGCTAAGGTGGTGTTGGGTAAAGGTCTAGGGAAGGATGAGCTGGGTTGATAAAACCAGTCTCTGTGTTGTAATTAGAGAAACAATAACAGGTGTCTGTTACTGAGATAAATACTGGATATCTATGTTACACCATACACAGGTACTTTAGGTTGCTGGTTATGGATGCCGGTGCACACCCACATCATGCCTTGTTGCTCATATACACTCTCTCTACAGGGTTTTCGCCAGAATTTTTTTTTTTCGGTGTGTAGTTATGATTTTGTGAAAGCGGAGCTGGCAAGCGAAGCCTGCCATGGGTGCCAAAGGTGCCTTATTGGGAGGGTTTGTAGATGTCCGGAAAAGCGATTTCCAGGCATTTGGAGTCTGAAATCCGGGCCAGCTCATGGTGATATTTTCCATATTTCATAGGAGAATGAATGATGAATGTAACAGTCAGCAGGAAATTTGTAAACTTGCCTTCATATTTTTTAATTAATTGTCTGATTATTCATGATGGAAACTTTCCCAAACTATTTTGACTGTTCTCGAAAAGGTTATTCGGTTTCACTTATTGAGTAAAAAAAAACCCCAAAAAGTCTAGCAAACGTAAGCCACAAACGGTTGGCTGAAATTTAGGCAATGGGATCAGGTTAAAATGGCGAAAACAGAACCAATTTGGCAAAAACGTACCTCAAAGTATTGGCTTAGAATGGTTAAAACGGCAGCCTACTTTTAAAACATATTCTTATTATTGCATATAATAAACAGGAACCATTCATAATTACTCATCCTGCCCTCTCGTGTGCATGTCTATACCAAGATACAGTTATTTAACGTTTGAAACAAACTTCATTTTTATTTTTTTATTTTTACCCTAACCCGGACCGGTTACATTTTGATAGAGTATATCATGAACTCCCTCCCTCCCATACGCATACATATTTTATTTAGATGTCCGATAACCTATTAACATCATAAAAGTAACAACAAAAAGGTTTACAGTGTCAGTACATTGTATTTGTGTCATTAGTTTTATATGATTTGTTCTTTTTATGAACTTTAAAAAAAACCCCTCTCCCATCAAGATAAAATACATTTCATATATAAACAAATGATCGGAAATTTGTAAGCAAATGAATGTACATGTATAAATTAAATATATTAAAAGGACATTCCTGAGTTTGCTGCAATTTTTAAGATGTTATCGACTAACAAACTTTTTAATGATTGTAATTAGATATCAAATATATTTTCCTGCATAAAATATTAGTAGCTGTATATTAAAAGTTTTTCTGATCGTTCTAATATTTGTACTAGGTTAAATTTCATTTTATTTCCTAAATATTAAGATGACTAGAAATACATTGAATATACAGACACTGATATTCTAAACAAAAGACATATATACTGAACAAAATAAGAAACTTCCGCTAACTTTGCTTGAACATAACTTGATGAAAACAAACCGGGGGAATAATCGTTATATATGCGTTTAAAGAGTGTTCCATGATGCATCGTTTGGTGCAAAAATCATGGCCATAGGTTAACAGAAACTTGGAGAAATTTTGACCAAGTGTGGTAGGGGTTAAAAAACAACAACCCCACTTAATAGCGGGTATGACCACCTCTTGAATTGACCACTGCAGTGCATCGCAGGTGCATAGAATTGACAAAAGTGTTGATTTCTGCCTGTGGAATATTGTTCCATACCTGAATGAGCGCTTGACGAAGTTCGTTGACGTTAGTGGGTGGGTTGGGATGACGCCTCAATCGTCTGTCCAGACTATCCCAGAGATGCTCGATGGGGTTGAGATCAGGGGCTGTATTTATAAAGATTTTCAGATTTTTTTCAGAATATTCTCAAAAAATTCTTAACACCTTAAAAGTACTCTGAGTGGAAAAAATATTCTTAAATTTACTTTTAAACATTTTCTGAGACAACTTTTAGTTAAGTCTTAAATTTGACTTTGAGAAAATTCTCAGATGGAATTCCCTTCGTAGTTAAGACTTAACTAAAAGTTGTCTCAGAAAATGTTTAAAAGTAAATTTAAGAATATTTTTTCCACTCAGAGTACTTTTAAGGTGTTAAGAATTAACCACCTGCTCAACGCGGCTACCGGTCACAATTTTCGAACTAAAAGGCGAAAATGAACCTGTTGTCGCGGCCATAAAAATGCATTGTAAAGAAATGGATGCAGCAGTTACCGTGATAAATGTTGAATTGAAAGCCGGTTCTCAGCCGGAATATCAGCGATCATGTTCACTTTAAAAAAACCCACCCACGAACATAACAACATGAGCGGTGCTATAGGATTGCAATATGTAGCAACCGTTATGTATTTATTTGATTGGCTGTTTATTAAGCATTAGTGATCTGTTGTGTCAGGTCACGTCATGTCAAAGGTCATAACTGTAAACACAATAGGATGAATACATTGCAGTATCATTTAGTCTCATGCCGGCCACTTTTGTGGTTGCTTCCGTAATATAGAAATTAACATGTTAGATGTTTGGTGTTGTTCGGTGTTCAATGAATTGTTCCAGGTTAGCTTTGATAAGAAAAAAAATCCTTTAATCTTGTGACAAGTGCTGAAGACGGGTAACTGGCGGCAATTAGTAGACCAGTGTAGTTAGTGGCGCATGCTCGTATTCGACAATTAACAGATGTTTTCACCTTGAGATGTAATCGGAGGTAATCATTAAAAGCAGTTGTTGAGTCTTGTTACCGAAAACAACGTGTCAGCTCTTGAGGTTATTATTATTAAATACTGTTGCTGTTTATTTCTGACATTTGTTTCTAAAAATGGCACCTAAAATTCGTAAGCCGATCGCGTTAACGCTAGTACAGAGGGTAAGCGTAAATTTGGATGTATACTGTATTTGTTTAGTTTTTATTAAAGATTTCTAGCATAACAATAAAATTGTAAATTTTTGTTGACATTTATTCGGACCTGGATATGACGTCCAATTTTGGCCGGCCCCACAAGTGGCCGTCATATTAAAAAACATATATATATATCATATTATTTTACTCTGATTGAGTACCATGGAAGTGAATGTTGGTGAACTGAAGACGATGTCGCAGGCCATGTCCTTGTGGATTGGGTGCTCCTGCGGCTTCTGTTTCTTCGTCTCCCTCCTCTTCATCATCGTCAGGGTAATCACCAGCTTCATCTGGTGGCATCTGGATGTTACGGGCTTTACAAATGTTATGTATGGCAGGGGTTAAGCGGATTTCTCCATGGAGAACATGGAATCGCCTCTTCATCTGGCCAATTCCTCGTTCCACCACACTTCTGGTTCTTTTGTGTGCCCTACAAATGCATGACATTGATACATTTAATTACTCGTTCAGTATAATTTATTGAGCATCTTTTTAAAAGTAAAATATATAAGCAAAGGTTGATTTTGTATGCAATGATTTCTGCCAAGTGAATAAAATGTGTCGGATGCATTTTGTGGACCACCTGTCTATGGTTTTTCTTTGTAATGTAATTTAATTCCTCCTATAGCAAATAAATTTACTAACAATCTTGTGATGTTTGTAAACTGTAGTTTCCATGTAGTTATATTTAAATTCACTTAATAAGAACGAAATAGAAATGAATAGTAGTGTGAAACATTCAACAATCCTACATAGTTGTAAAGGGGATGTAATTGTGATACCTGTTATAGCGTGACTGGTCGCCAGGTTGAGGTCTCAGGAAGGGTGTCAGGAGCCATGTTTTACATGGGTACCCGCTGTCGCCTAGCAGATGACATCCTCCGGGAACGAGACGCCGGTCAAACATTTGCTTTATGCCACTCTCATGCAGAATCCGTGCGTCGTGAGTTGACCCGGGCCACTTGGCTACCACGTCCATCAGCTTGTACTCGGCATCAAAAATTACTTGTACATTCAGGCTGTGGAAGTGCTTCCTATTGACAAACTCAGGCTCGTCTTTGTGTGGAGCCTGGATACGGACGTGAGTACCGTCGATAACCCGACAACGCCAGGAAATCCAGCAATTTGCAAAATGCGGCTTCATTCATTCGCACCTCATGATGGTTGAGAGGAAAGGTTATAAACGTCGAATTATAACTGGCGTCGTTAAGGCGTTTAACGTTTCCGTAATAACCTTACTGATGCTTGGCTGGGAAAGTCCAAAGTCATCGCCATTACCTAATTGCATTTTACCTGTTGCCAGATACCGTAACGTACAGACAATTTTTAATTCTGCCGAGATGGCCTTGTTTCGGCAGGTAGGATGGTGATACGGCGTCCCTGACCAAGTCCGTAACAAACAAAATACCACCTCGATCTAAACGAAAACGTTTTAGAAGTTCTTCGTCGGTATAAATTGCAAAAAAGTCCTTTCTGTCCCTAAATATTCGCTGGCGGCGTCCCCCAAATGCAGCAGCGGCAGCCATTTTGTTTGAGATAAGAATTCTTAACCAATGTTAGGAGTCCTCTATATGTCTCTTAAGGTTTTTTTAACTTTGAGAATAATCTGAGAGCAATTCTGACATTTAAGATAAATTCTTAGGCATTCTGAGAATTATTTAAAAATTCTTAAACTTAAGGGTATTTCTCAGGCATTCTAAGAATTTTCTTATATTTAAGAATTCTTAAGCACTTGAGAATCTTTATAAATATCGGCCCAGGACTTTTAGCGGGCCAGTCATCAATGAAATCAATGTTATTTGTCCTAAGAAAATGTACAGTGTCTCTAGCTGTATAAGAGGTGGCATTATCATGCTGAAAAATCGAGATATTGGCGTTGTTATGGAACAGAGGAATGACGTGATGAGCGAGAATGTCATCACGGTAACGTTGAGCATTTAAATTGCCATCAATGACGACTAGTGGTGAACGATAACCATGGGCATTGGCTGCCCAGACCATGACCGAACCCCCACCCCCGAAACGATCTCGTTCAAGAACACAACAGTCATTATAGCGTTCATTTCTCCTACGGTAGACGCGCACCCTGCCATCACCACGTTGTAAAGAAAATCTGGATTCATCCGAAAAAAGAACAGTATTCCAGCGTCGCCATATCCAATGAGTGTGTACACGTGCCCAATTAAGACGATTTAGACGATAGCGTTGCGTTAAAACGCATCCAACATAAGGACGTCGTCCATGTAAACCGTTCTCCCGCAGACGATTACGAACAGTCTGCCCACTGATTCGGTTATTATGAAGCCCAGGTGTGTTAGCAGCAGTAGCAGTGGCAGTTTGGAATTGATTGCGCAAATGCGTGTTCATGATATAGCGGTCTTGACCACGCGTTGTAACACGCGGACGTTCAAAGGTTCAGACAGTGAGAAGTCAGTGGTCATCCATTTTCACTACACTGCGGCAGTGTGGACGTCAAGATTTCTCTATGAATCTCATGTTATATGGCTCAAGTTGTTGCAGAACATGTTCAAGAGGCCATCCATTTTGCTCAACCAAAATCGTGCAACAAATGGACACAGAAACCAAAAATGTATAACCCACCATACTCACTAAATCCCGATTGAAGTACTTGCATCATTATTAACAAATCTTCCAATAACAAAAAAATTCCACGCCATTTTAAGTTTGCCAAATAGAGGGAAGCAACTTGCCCTGCACATTAAAAAAAGTATTGAATTAGGTTAAAACAAAAATAAAATAAAAAAATGTTTGGCTAAAACGGTATCATTACAAGTTGTGAGCGATGATACCTTGAATAAAATAACTATATTTATAATTTTGATGTCGATCATTTTAAAAATCCTTGTTCTTAGTTCTCTGATTTTTTATTTTCAGGTTGACCTTCAGCGACAGTTCCACCTGCATCTGATGAAGTGCAGTTCAAAGACAGAAGACCCCGATAGCAGATATTTCAACTTAGATATTTCAGAGTGGATCGAACAGAACTTCAAACCGATTGTGAGTTTGAGCTTTTACTTCTATAACTTTTTCACTGAAAATATTATATCCTCTCGGTGTGGGTCATTTTTAGTTTATTTATGTACACTGTAATATTCTAATCTTTTTGATGCAATATTGGTTTTGAAGCGGAATATCCAGATAACTTCTGAATGGCCAGTATTCATGAAAAATAACTCCAAACAACTGTGTGGTAGTCGATAAGTTCCATATTAATAATATATGTCATAAATTACACCATTAAAAGAAATTTTAACCCTGTTGTCACATGTAAACCACATAGCCCAGTAATAAGTAGTAACATAATCACTATTTGCATATTGGAGTAAATCTGACAGCCCTTCGAGTTTTTTTGTTTGTTGATTATTATTACGATTATTAAAACAAAATGTCCATTACACACTTTTCATGTTCATCAGATATTATTTTACTATGTAATATGCACTTGAACATTTTATAATCGTATGTGGTGCATGCAAAATAAGGAAAGGTGACGTCATGTGCTGCTGTATTTCCTCTTTGTTGCTGATGTGATTTCTGATCATAGTTGGGAGGTTTCCTCTCAACTTCCGATTACACAACAACTCTCCCGGCGATGGCAAGGAACAATCTATCGGTGTGGACCGTAGTAGACAGAGGAGTGCCATATGTACATCAAGTGCACTGTCTTTTGCTTTTTGCATTGTCATTTTGACTGTTTGTATACATCTTTCGATGAATCCATTCGATTGCAGATAGCGTCGGGAACTAGTTGTGTGGTTGAAGTTCCATGATTCAGCAAAATTTCGATAGCATTCTGAATTGAAGTGAGGTCCATTATCACTTATTACTTTCTCAGGAATACCTTGTTCAGCAAACAGGCTTTTTGTTGCTACCACAACTGCTTGACTAGTGGTTTCGGCATTTTTCTAACAGAGTAGTAGTCAGAGATTATCAGGAAGTCAGTATCCTCGAAGTGAAACAAATCTGTTCCCACAATTTGCCAAGCTCTTGTTGGGATGTCTTGGGGAATTAATGTTTTATTGTGTTAGACTTTTGATACTTCTGACAGGTTTGGCATCCTTTTATGAGATCCTCTATATCCTTGTTAATACCATCACGAAGGGAACTCCTTTCGATAGCCAGCGCCATTGTTCATTGCTTCTTGTGTGTTTATCATGGTTAAACGGCGAGTTGTTGGCGGCTGTAGCAATACAAATGCCGATAAATTTAGTCTTCATGCATTTCCTAGTAATCAGGCATGACAATCTTCCGCGGATCCACGGAAATCCGCAGATTTGAAAGCCATTTAGGTCGTTTCTTTGGCCGTGTACTGTACGCTTTGCGCACAGTTCACAAAGCTTTCCACTGATTTCATCAAGTGTCTTGTCATGCCTGTAGTAATGTTGCTGTGAGAAAGCTGTGTCTGAATTTGATTAAAACAACGTGGAAATACTGGGCAGGAAGAAAATGCCAGAGACCATTGCTACAGCACACACTTTAGTTTTGATTCGTCTGAACTGGCTTGTCGGCTTAAGTGAGATATAGGAATACCATGTGTTATGGCTTTTAAAAAGAGATACCATACCAACAATTTTTCTGCGACACAAAACAAATGACAAGCTGATGCCATCCACATCGAAACGACCTTGGGGTGCATATTGTCAACATCCCAAACTGCGTTATGCTTCCAACTCCAGCCAGTTTGTTTTCTCATGCACGGTTCGTGCAATCAACCAGATCAGACTTGTTGTTGTTTGCATCTCGTTCATTTGTGAGGTTTTTCTTTACAGTTTGAGAACATTTTCATTAACAATAAAGTTCAGACAAGGAAGTATCCAAAGCCTAGTCCGTCCCATCCTACAAAAATGTTTGTTTTTGTTTGTTTGTTTTTTTGTAAATAATTTTTTTTTTAAATGCTATTTTTGTATACAACTTAGAAAACAATCGGCTCAGAAATAAATAACTTGTAAATTCCAGGGTATGAAAAAAGGCGTTCCCTGTGAGACAGACTATAAATACATTAAATTAATTTTACTATACCTTCCCACAGAGAACACATTTTTTTTATACTATATGACATGTACTATAAGTTATTTATTTCTGAGCCGACTGTTTTCTACAAAGGCGTTGAAGGGACATACAAAGAAAATTTTTTTTAATTTAAAACGTGCCCACGAGTTACTGAAACGTGCGCATGACTTATTAAAGCATGCACACGAAATGTTAAATCATGCGCATGACTTATTAAAGCGTGCACACGAGATATTAAATCGTGTGCACGAGTTATTAAAGCGTGCGCACAAGTTGTTATTAAAGCTAGTATTGTACGCATTTTTGGAACACAGACACATGCAGTATTAAAAAGATGAGCGATTGAATATTCCAGCAGGTACAGAGGGTGGATTATATGGAAAGAAGATGTGATCTCATTCGAGGATACTTCAGTCTCGGTTTCACCTATGTAGATATGACATATGTTCTTGCTAAAAATCGTGGCATTGTACTTTCGGTTTGCCATTTGAAGCGATTATTGAGAGACCTTTCACTCTTTCGGAGAAAAGAATACAGTCAAATCGTCCTGCCGCGATCTTTTAACAGGAACTCTCCACGTTTGTCCATTTCTCAATGGCGTTAAAGCTTGGGTGTAATCTTTAATAACTCATGTGCACACGCTTTAATAACTCGTGTGCATGCTTTAATATTTCGTGTGCACACGCTTTAATATCTCGTGCGCATGCTTTAATAACTCGTGGGCACGCTTTAAATAAAAAAATTCTGTGTCCCTTCAACGCCGTGGTAGTTTTCACAACTGCACACAAGAAATAGTATTTTTTTGTTATTTCCAAAACGCTTACTCTTTTTCTTCTTTTTTTTTACGTCAAATCAAACTGAAATTATTCACAAAAAAACTACTTTATAGAGGGATGGGATGGACTAAACGTCGTTTTTGTTTATTTCTTAAAATGACCGATATCGGTCCACTTGACTCGTAGAATTCAAGTGTTATTTATCGTCTTTTCTACATCACAAGTATTAAAACATACAGTGTAGCAAAATAATTCGCAAAAAAAGCTAAAGAACAAAACAAGAATAAAAGTTGTAAATTAGTGGTAAGCTGTGTCATCTGTCAGGCTGGTGGTTCTTTGGCATTATTTGTTGTGTTGCACAAATATTAGTCCAGTCGTCATCACCACACTATTCATCATCGAAAGAAGAATCGCATGATAATTGAGCTTGGCAGTCGCTATTGGTCCCACTTTCGCTTGAGTTGGAAGTCATCTCGTGGTAGGTTTCTGTGAAGCGAGTTCACTTTATGAAGTCACGGCTATTTACAGGCAAATGTCTTTACAGAGAATTTTAATCGGTCGTTTCCGGCAGTGTTCTACGGGAGTGATGTTTTAATACTTTTATGGGACATTTTCGTAATTATTGGTTTACATATCGGTGTAAAATATTATTGCAATGAATTAAGAAGGCATTTAATTGTGGAATTTGAAATTTTAGTGTATGGTCTGGAAAAGCACTTTAAATATAAAAGCGGGTTACTAGTAAGTAAACAAGTAAATAAACAGCAATATCGTTTTATTTTGACATTGGTTATAGTTAATTTGCGAAATTGCTACAAAAGCAACACACCTCACCCGCCAGTTCTGCAGCTTCGTGATAATTCGGAAAACCTCGGATGATTACCAATAGAAATAGGCCAAAGTGTTCCGAATGATTGGAATATTCCATTAGACAGTACGTCTTCCGCTTACATACGTCCAATGAGAACAGTTGATACATGTTATATTAAGGAAGACACCACTGATTTCTTTTTCTGAACGAAAGCTTTTGGTTTCAGTTTCAATTATCAAAAATTATATAAGTTAACAGTATAAAATTTTCACCTTGCAAATTTGTTAAGGGAGTGGATTTTTTTTGCGAGCCGAGATATGATTTACGGGTGCTATACGGGCGTGGGCGCGATCGTCAAATGGCCACGACATTAATAAGTTTATGATGTAACTACCAACGACATGAATAAGTTTATGATGTAACTACCTATGACATGAATAAGTTTACGGTGTAACTACCTATGACATGAATAAGTTTATGGTGTAACTACCAACAACATGAATAAGTTTATGGTGTAACTACCAACGACATGAATAAGTTTATGGTATAACTACCAATGACATGAATATGTTTATGGTGTAACTACCAACGACATTAATAAGTTTATGGTAGTAGACGAGACATTTAATTTCTCAGAATTCTTGTTTCGGTTTTGTTTTTTCTCATTTTGTGGATTTCTCTTGAATGAGGGATTCTTATTTTTGGTGACCTGTCACCCCTTGATAAAGTTAGATATGCATGGACATATGTTTAGCAATTATTGGAATTTACCATAAATGTTTTATTTTCAGAAAGAATATGATTGTGGAGCTCCCTATGAAATGAAAGAACATATTATTTCACCCTCGATTAAAGCCAGAAGAATACAGATAAAGTGGAAGGAGTCTCGTTTTACACTTAAAGTGGAACTGTTTGGCTGTCCTTCTGAACCACGTAATGTACCATGTGCTATAAATTGGTTTAACTAACTGTAACAATGTGGTCTTGTGGTATAATATTCTTGCAAACTATAAACTCGTACAATAAATAACATGGGAAAACAAGATACTGGTATATGGTTCTGTCATTAGAGAGGTTTAGATTACTTACGTGTACGGGTACATGTGGTGATGAAGTTTGCATCAATTGTAGCGTGTTACATGATATTTCTACAAGTTACACATCGGCGAAAACTTGAAAAGTCGTGTTAACACATACGGTAAGTACAAACTTGTAGAGAATAATCTTTAATGTTTTTTATTCCTCTTCTAAAATTATATGATATTAGCAATTGAATATATTATGTATTTTGTTACATTGATTTTACTAAGAATAGTGTTGAATTAAGTATTTTAATTCGCTTGTTCCACAACTGGTGTAACAAAGGCCATGGTATGTACTATATCCTGTCTGTGGAATGGTGCATATAAAAGATCCCTTGCTGCTAATTGAAAAGAATAGTCCATGAAGTGGTGACAGCTGGTTTCCCCTCTATATACATGTATCTGTGTGGTCCTTAACTATATGTCTGATGCCATATAACCTTAAATAAAATGTGTTGAGTGTCATGAAATAAAACATTTCCTTCCCTCCTATTATATACTCATGTGTTCAGTCAAAATATATATTTATAGGTCATGGTACAGCGTGTATTTGTGTTATAACTAACTCTTTACTCAAAAACCTTGTACATGTGTATATAACAATTCAGTTGCCCGAGGGACAGGATGTAGCCCAGTAGTAAAGTGCTCACTCAATGCGCGGTTGATCTGGGATCGATATCTGTCTGTGGGCCCATTGGGTTATATCTTGTTCCAGCTAATGCACCACTAGTGCAAAGGCTGTGGTATGTAATACCCTGTCTGTGATATGGTGCGTATACAACATGTAAAAGATCCCTTGAAAAGAGTAGCCCATGAAGTATTGACAGCGGGTTTCCTCTCTCAATATCTGTGTGGTCCTTAACCATATGTCTGATACCATATAACCATAAATAAAAGGTGTTGAGTGTGTTGTTAAATAAAACATTTCTTTCTTTTTTCTTTCTTTCAGTTGCCTGATTAAAATACTATTATTATTATACTGATATATATATATATAACAGTGGCAGATCCAGAGGGTGCACCTGACCCACTGTCACAGATGGACAAGAGATTGACTGTCAGTAAGACATATTGTCCAAGAAACAAGTCAAACAACAAAACATTTCAACAAATTTATATACAAAATATGAATATACAAAATGACGATATATCACTCCAAACACATCACTACCCCAACCTTAAATTAAACCCCCCCAAAAACTTTATTCTGGTGTCCATGGTAAGCCAGTCTGAGCCAACTAGCTTCTAGTCAATGTTCGAGCCGTGGTTAAATAATCATTTTCAACCAGTTTAATTTGTATCAGTATAAACTCATCTGAAATTCACTGTCATTGTGAATACTATCAATATCTTGATGACGACCAGACACTAGCACATCTTGGATGGTTGGCTGTTGACATCTCTTGCAGACATCCTATCTGCCACCACGCTAGTCTGTAGACATCTCTTGCAGATAGTTCTCCTACAGTTCCGCTGGTCACATCAGTGTCATCCCTCACACCCAGTTATAGCTCACATAGCTATCATAGCTCTCGTAGCTCACATACTTCTCATGGTTCTGGCTCACGCTCAAACCCAAAGGCTGAAACAAAAATGTCTACAAATAGGCTCACTTAATATAATTATGGCAATAAACTACCACCTCATTATCAAGCCTGTCTGACACTTATAAAAACTATTGTAACACAATAAAACAAATTAACCTTAACCCCTTGTGTTGTACCATATTTACTCCTGGCGCACAACAACACAAATTACGCTTAACCCTCTAATACAGTCAGTTACACAACCGAAAACATACACTATACACACACCCAAGTATCCTATTACAAAGTAAAACTACCTAAGTTATAGCACCTGATATTATGCACTAATATAAAACACCACTGACATGTATATCTAAATACAAACAAATAAACAATCCTATTAATAATCACCACAAACAAATTACAATTAATTAAATTGCCCTGTATTTGAGTCTTGGACCTGAAACAAGAGGAACTGGAAATAAAAAAAGAAGAATTAAAACTCAGTAAAGAGAAATTTGATTTTGAGATGCAGGAACGTTGGCAAAAATTGGAACTAGAGAAGCAGCAGTCGACGCTGATGATGGAACTCATAAAGCAATTGAAAAAATCAGTGAATATTTTATGACATCTTAATTACAAGACAAATAAAGTTATGCTTGCCAAAATGTTGAAATTGTTTTGATCTGGTATATATTATTAATAATTTCAGTTAATTTATAAAATATAATGTAACATGACGTTATACATACTGATACTGGTACACGTAAGTAAACTAAACCTTCATTACGGGTATATGTCACATACCTTCACACGTACCCGTACTAGTACACGTAAGTAATCTAAACCTTCATTACGTGTACCTATCACATAATGTCATACGTATACGTACTCGCACCCGTAAGTAATCTAAACCTTCATTACGGGTACCTGTAACATAATGTCGTACGTACTCGTACCCATAAGTAGTCTAAACATTCATTACGGGTACGTCTAACATAACGTCATACGTATATGTAGGCAATCTAAACCTTCATTACAGGTACGTGTAGCATAACATCATACGTACTCGTACACGTACTCGTAAGTAATGTAAACCTTCATTACGGATATGTGTAACATAACGTCATACGTACTCTTACACGTACACATAAGTAACCTAAACCTTCATTACGGGTACCTGTAACATAATATCATACATGCTTCTACCCGTAAGTAGTCTAAACCTTCATTACGGGTACATGTAACATAACGTCATACGTACTCGTACATGTAAGCAATCTAAACCTTCATTACGGTTATGTGTAACATAACGTCATACGTACCCGTACTCGTACACGTAAGTAATCTAAACCTTCATTACGGGTACGTGTAACATAATGTCATACATACATGTACTCGTACCCGTAAGTAGTCTAAATCTTCATTACGGGTATGTGTAACATAACGTCATACGTACTCGTACACGTAAGTAATCTAAACCTTCATTACAGGTATGTGTAACATAACGTCATACGTACACGTACTCGTACCTGTAAGTAATCTAAACCTTCATTTATGGGTGCCTGTAACATAACGTCATACGTACTCGTACTCGTACATGTAAGCAATCTAAACCTTCATTACGGTTATGTGTAACATAACATTATCATACGTACCCGTACTTGTACACGTAAGTAATCTAAACCTTCATTACGGGTACGTGTAACATAATGTCATACATACACGTACCCGTAAGTAATCTAAATCTTCATTACGGGTATGTGTAACATAACGACATACGTACTCGTACCCGTACACGTAAGTAATCTAAACCTTCATTATGGGTATGTGTAACATAACGTCATACGTACCCATACACGTAAGTAATCTAAACCTTCATTACGAGTACGTGTAACATAACGTCATACATTCCTGTACACGTAAGTAATCTAAACCTTCATTACAGGTATATGTAACATAACATCATACGTACAAGTACTCGTACTCGTGAGTAACCTAAACCTTCATTACGGGTACGTGTAACATAACGTCATATGTACCCGTACACGTAAGTAATCTAAACCTTCATTACGGGTACGTGTAACATAATGTCATACGTATTCGTACACATAAGTAATCTAAACCTTCAATAACGTCATTCGTACTAGTAAGTAATCTAAATCTTCATTACGGGTACGTGTAACATAACGCCATACGTACCCGTACTCGTACACGTAAGTAATCTAAACCTTCATTACGGGTACATGTAACATAATGCCATACATACACGTACTCGTACCCGTAAGTAATCTAAATCTTCATTACGGGTATGTGTAACATAACGTCATACGTACTCGTACACGTAAGTAATGTAAACCTTCATTACAGGTATGTGTAACATAACGTCATACGTACACATACTCGTACCTGTAAGTAATCTAAACCTTCATTACAGGTACCTGTAACATAACGTCATACGTACTCGTACACGTAAGTAGTCTAAACCTTCATTACGGGTACACGTAACATAAAGTCATATGTACTCGTACTCGTACATGTAAGCAATCTAAACCTTCATTACGGTTATGTGTAACATAACGTCATACGTACTCTTACGCGTATACATAAGTAATCTAAACCTTCATTACGGGTATGTGTAACATAACGTCATACGTACCCGTACTCATACACGTAAATAATCTAAATCTTCATTACGGGTATGTGTAACATAACGTCATACGTACTCGTACATGTAAGTAATCTAAACCTTCATTACAGGTATATGTAACAACGTCATACATACCCGTACACGTAAGTAATCTAAACCTTCATTACAGGTATGTGTAACATGCATAACGTCATACGTACCCATACTCATACACGTAAGTATTCTAAACCTTCATTACAAATATTTAATGAAAAATGACTGGTTGGTCGTAGGCCACATCAGCGACGCTGGGAAACATGTTACCTGTTTTTGAAACCAAATGCAGAGCAGAAAACACCATTGTGCCATTATATTGTTACGGATAAGCATAATTAATAACTGATTCGGTAACAGTACTAACAGTTTAGCAACATGTACTTTCGTAGATCAGTACGCTTAATGATGGTGGCATTTTTGGAAGTGTTAATATTTTTTTGTAGTTATATATTAGCTATGAACTCAGGGTGACCAATTTAATGGAAATATTTTTCTGCAATTTTCTGATATTTTCATTTTTATGCACGCGAACACCTTTTTCAAAACAATAATTTAAAGTGCGCGGAAATATCATTTTCATAAAAGTCATTTTAAACAGAGCGAAAAATGTCATGTTTGCATATATTTGCAAAGTGACAATACAAATGAGTATATCAATATTTATATGTGAACTGGAACTTCCTCATAAAAAGGCACACACACATGCCCCACCTACACACGCACACCAAAAATCATAAGCAAGTTCACACAAAAAATCCCACTTTATTAGCAGATATTCTATTACTGTTTAAGACTCCCACCTATGGATTAGCAATAAAGTGACAAACAAACTTGGGACAAATGTTATTTTTATGTAGATACTGTACATTGCCACATATGCACTATTTCGTCATATCCATGTAGTGGGGTTGAACTGATTTGTGGCGAACTGTCATGGATGCATTATATAATAGATTAGTGCTGGCCAAATATTATTTAGTCAAATGTTGCATGGAAAGAAGACAATTGTCAGTTGTTGTTTTTTTGTATGATAGTAGCGTTCTTCTGTTATGCTTTTATACATGGTGGCAAAATTGCATATATCACCATAGAACCGATGCCTGCCCTGTAGGAACATAAGTCTATGATATTTAAAATATCTTTAAAATGAATATATAAACTATTCGAGTACAAAAATAAGAAAGAAAATTTTCATATATGGCTTCAGTTTACTCGACATTGCCTTGGTAATGGCACAAAACTAGACAAAACTGAACTCGGGTTGAAATGAGTGATAAAAATATTTAATTCTAACAATGTAGAATATAATAAGAATTGGTTGCTTAAAGAAACAATTTGTGTGAATTTGAAAACAATTCCGGATATTTGGCATCAGTTCCGAAATTCCAAATAGTAATGAAAATTTCGGATTTTTCAAAAAATTCCGTAAAGTTTGTCGGCCTGCGAACTGTATTACATATAGCAGGCCCTTAATTGTAAAGAGCTGAAAGCAAATTGCTAGGACATCACAAACTACACACAAAGTGATGACCAGTCACTATTCGTAACAGTAACGGTGTCGTTGATAAACCTCTATGATATTGTTAAATGCCTGCAGATTATATACATGTAGGAGCTAAAAATGTTAAAAATACAAAATATTCCTTTTATTAATAATTTTATGTGTGTTTCTGGTAATTGATAACTAGTAATCAAAGTATATATATTTAGTAAATAAAACAGTTATAAAACTTATTGTTTTGGCTCTCGTGATGGGCTGCATGCAAGGCTGCTTCCTAGATAGTTTGTAGTGTATGGATATAATTGCATCATCTATAAAAAGCTTTTGTTAAAAGTTTGCAGCTGGCACTTAGCAGTAACCGGGCTCTTGTGTAATTGACCATGATCTTCGTTCAAAGTTGACATTATGAGTGCTTTAATACCATCAGAAACTTTTAACCTCAACCTCGGCTGACACTAATGAATAGCACCAATGCAGTAGAAGCTCATTGCTTCCACCCAGTTGATCATAGAGCTGCAACGAATACACCATGCAAGTGATACGTATCACTAATATGGAGTCTCGAATACGAATAAGTGGCCACAACTGTCAATAAGTACAGTAAATGTATCGATCTTGTACTGTTAACTTGTTAAATGAAGCAACCCACCAGTGAACAAAAATCAGAATTAATATTTAAATACATGTAGTAGGATGTGTTTAACCTTAAATTTAGAAATCTGATGTTGGAAATATAAATAATTAAATGTGTATTTAACAAATAATGTTATAATTTAAAATTAAAAAATCATCATGTAAACATTATGTAGTCAAAAAAGAGTCTTTAGACTGGGAACAGATCTCCTGCTGTGCTGAACACTCCAAAACGGAAAAAAATGGACCTGTGAACATTTAATTATTAATAAAATCATGGAAAATTACTTGCATTGTTCAGAAGCCAAGAGTCCTCTCGGACTTCATGTTAAAGAATTCCTACAGGAAATCAGGTGGATGAGGGGGAAGGAAATGCTAGATAGTCTTACTGAAAAATAAGGTGGTTTTTTGTTTGTTCTTGTTTTGTTAAAATAACCCCTGTTGAAAAAAAATATTTCGTCCTCCTTGGAGTATATGATCCGCTGTCCCCATCAGCTTTCCTTCATAAATGTTACATAAGGCAAGTTCTACGTGTACAGGGCTTGGATGTATAAATATCTGCACATAAACGTATATAGCCAAAATATTAGCCCTATCTCATGGTCCATTCCTTGACGTGGTACTGAAGACCATTGCCGGCACCCATTACATCGAGCTAGCCAAAACCTTGCTAGCCCACCGTTGGAGGAAACTGGTGCCGCAGTTCAACGCCAAGCACTTCATCTCATCCCTGTAGTAGCCAACACCGTTCCAAGGGCTTAGTTGGACTTTTAAATTTTTGGCCGGCATTCAAAATTTTATTGTATTTAAAAAAAAAAATGTTTTATTTATTTAGATTTTTTTTGTAAACAGTCAGATGTACTTTATTTTGGCAGCCTGTCTAAATTGCTCAAATCACCTTAAAACCATTTTGGTCAAGCACTCTAATTTTATTCTTTGGATTTAAATTTTTGTTCAGACATGAGTAGTATAAATGAGCTCATTTATGTTTTTTTAATATTATTGAATTAATAGTCCGATCCTCTCTTCTTTCTCTTATTTATTTTTGGACTGTCGTTCTAAAATGCTCCAAATTATATAAATATTCAGTCGAGCAGTCATTTATTTTTATTTTTGGCTTGTAACTATTTATTTAATTTTGTTTTTTAATTCCATTAACTTTTTTACTAATAGCTATTTTAAAAATTCTGCCCATTTTCAACTCTATCCTCCCCCCATCCCGAGTCAGGCTACCGATCTTATTGGAGGTCGGACTTTGGATAGGCATGTTCGAAACCCTAGTGGTATATGGGCACGTTAAAATGTTATCTATATCTATCTATCTATCTTGACGTGGTGAGGTAGCTTGCATGTCTCAATGACTCTGAGAGCTATGCCGGCTGGAGTATCAGCTCCTGGTAGGGTCACCCAAGCTGGACTGGTCAAAGGGTAGAGACTAGACTAATACGAACCGGACAGACAGAGGACATTAGTCAAGAAAGACAACTGTTTAGGAAAAGCAAACTCCAAAATCAAAACTCTGCTGGAGAGGCTCAGAATCCTTGGAAGGAAACTCTCTTAGGAGAAGGAAAAGTCCAAACTCAAACCAAGTCCACTGAAGTCAAGATTACAGAAGCTTTGAAGAAGCATTAGTGTGGAAACTGAAAGGACAGATGGATATATCGAAGTGGTGTCGTCCCTATGGACAAAAGCCAGGTGGGTACAGTGCCGGGCTTCCAGCCTCGAAGGGGCCCACTCAAGCAACTGGTGGCTCTGTCAGCTTTAAAGTCAGGGGTAATACCAAATTCCAAACTGAACCTCCAACCCATCCCTTTGGAAAGGGAAGACCATATCATTGTAGGAGACTTCAATGGCTACTCGCCCAGCTGGAGCTATGAAGTTACAGACAGTAGAGGAGAAGAGCTCGAGGACTGGATGGTAGACAATCGGCTAATCCTCATCAACCAATCAAGTGACAAACTATCCTATTACTCTAGAGCATGAAAGAAGACATCCACACCAGACCTAGCTAGGGCAACAGAGGATGTGCAGAAAAATGCATCCAGGACTGTAAACAGCTAGTTAGGTGGAAGTGACCATCTCCCTGTGACAGGAAACATACTATGCATATATTATCAATATTAAATCTTAAAACTACCAAAAATATTTATTATGGTGCTTGAACCAGAATACAACTTTTGAAGATTTTTTTTTTTTAAATCGCAAATTCCATTTCAGTTACAAATTCCTCGATTCCGTCCGTTTTTCCGTGATCGCGGAAAATCATCCCCTGTACAGTCAGATGCCATCCTAAAGTTTCTCACACTGGAAATACTTCAAGACAAGTACAACACCTCACAGTGGACCCATGTCTACACAGATGGTTCAGCTGAAAGGCAGTAAAGAATGCTAGTAATGGTGTCCACGTAAGATTTCCTGATGAACGAGTAACTTCCAGATCATACCCAGCAGGAAAACTCAACAAACTTCAGAGCAGAAACAAATGCCCTTCTTCATGCCACCAGAATCATCAGTGTGGCAAATCCACTTCCATCACATGTTGTGTTCCTGACAGATTGCAAACCTAGTAATAACAGTTCAACAGGGACTGACTGACCTTTCTCTACACATGCAAGTTGTAGTGCAGTGGGTTCCAGTACATTGTGGTATTGCATGGAATGAACATGCTGACAGGCTGGCAAAGGAGGGAAGCACAATGGAACAGCCAAATCATCTAATCTCCTTCAGAGAGACAAAAACCATAATTAAGAGAAAGTTCCGATGCACCCACGTTACAACCAAAGATCCAATCCATCATCTGGAGAGATACCAAGAGACAACCATATTCAGGCTAAGACCTGGTCACTGCCATATCAGATCCCATATGTACCGCCTGAAACTGGCTGACACTGATAGATTTCCATGTAAAACAGGACCACAGTCCCCAGAGCACATCCTGCAATTCTGCCCCCTCTACAATGAAGCCAGGATAAAGCACTGGCTGAACGGAGCAACACTGGCTGTCAAGCTTTGGGGTTCCAAAGAAGACTTGACAGAGACGGCGTTTTTTATTACCACAACCGGACTCCAAATCTAAAGCACGATGAACTATAGCTTGAACACAGAAGTAGTAGAAAATATTAGCCAGTTGTGAATAAAAAAAGTTTTAGCTCAAATTAATTTAAGTAGTAATGTGAATATGAAAATGTATCTTTTTCTTCTATTTATACATGTATATGTATGCAAACTGGAATATAATTTTTTTTTTTTTTAATTATGCTATATATTTCTAATATATAAATTTAACTTTTATATATAATGTTATTGGGTGTGTGTGTGTGTGTGTGCAGTGCATTATCTTAGAGTTCCCTCTACCACCACCCAATTGACAGCCTCTGAATGTAGGGCAATGCATTATCTTAGAGTTCCCTCTACCACCAACCAACAGCCTCCGACTGTAGGGCAGTGCATTATCTTAGAGTTCCCTCTACCACCAACCAACAGCCTCCGACTGTAGGGCAGTGCATTATCTTAGAGTTCACTCTACCACCAACCAACAGCCTCTGAATGTAGGGCAATGCATTATCTTAGAGTTCCCTCTACCACCAACCAGCAGCCTCTGAATGTAGGGCAATGCATTATCTTAGAGTTCACTCTACCACCAACCAACAGCCTCTGACTGTAGGGCAATGCATTATCTTAGAAATCCCTATACCACCAACCAACTGCCTCTGACTGTAGGGCAATGCATTATCTTAGAGTTTCCTCTACCACCACCCAGCAGCCTCTGCCTGTAGGGCAATGCATTATCTTAGAGTTCCCTCTACCACCAACCGACAGCCTCTGACTGTAGGGCAATGCATTATCTTAGAGTACCCTCTACCACCAACCAACAGCCTCTGAATGTAGGGCAATGCATTATCTTAGAGTTCACTCTACCACCAACCAACAGCCTTTGACTGTAGGGCAATGCATTATCTTAGAGATCCCTATACCACCAACCAACTGCCTCTGACTGTAGGGCAATGCATTATCTTAGAGTTTCCTCTACCACCACCCAGCAGCCTCTGACTGAATAAGAATCGGAGAGCTAGTACTCTGTTTTCAAAATGGGCTCATTATCTGTAAAAATAGCATTCTTTATGTGTTGTCTTAAAACTATCCCCGTCCAATTTGCATTTATCTTATTCAGCCATGCGGTTGCTGTTGTCAAGCCCAAAGAAATGATATCTGTAGCAGGGATGGGCACAATCTCTAGTGAGGGGGCCACAGTCTTTCATATGGAGTAGGACAAACAAATTGTACCTGGTTGTTAAATTATTTGAGCTTCCTGTTAAATGCCTGTTGTTGATTTCAGCTTCTTAGTGCTAGCTTCACATTTTCTTACAACCATTTATGTTGATAATGCTTGTTTGTGTATATTACCTGTATGTGAATCAAAAGAAAATGAAATTGAAACTAATTTTATTCAGTGTATTCAGTTGCGTGTGCAGGAATTGCAGCAGGGAAGGGTCTAGACTGGCAAGTCAAGTTGGAAATAATTCTGTATTTTCCACGGAGTTTATAGATGAGTCAAGCCATGCAAATATATATTTTTAAAGAAAGAAAATTGCTTGAGCAGGGTTGCTGGGGTAGTGGTTTTGACCCCAGGAACCCACCCTATATATGCACCTAACGTTAGCTCAAGGTATGTATACGCCAGTGTCAGTTCAAAGCTTATCTCAGACCCTGTTGCATGAGTTTGTAGCACACCAGTGTCAGTTCAAAGCTCATCTCAGACCCTGTCACATGAGTTTGTAACACGCCAGTGTCACTTCAAAGTCTATCTCGAGTCCCTGTCACATGAGTTTGTAACATGCCAATGTCACTTCAGTGTCTATCTCGAAACCCTGTCACATGAGTTTGTAACATGCCAATGTCACTTCAAAGTCTATCTTGAGATTCTGTCACATGAATTTGTAATACGCCAGTGTCACTTCAAAGTCTATCTCAGACCCTGTCACATGAGTTTGTAACACGCCAGTGTCACTTCAAAGTCTATCTCAGACCCTGTCACATGAGTTTGTAACACGCCAGTGTCACTTCAAAGTCTTATCTCGAGACCCTGTCACATGAGTTTGTAGTGCACCAGTGTCACTTCAAAGTCTTATCTCGAGACCCTGTCACATGAGTTTGTAGTGCACCAGTGTCACTTCAAAGTCTTATCTTGAGACCCTGTCACATGAGTTTGTAGTGCACCAGTGTCACTTCAAAGACTCAGATAATTGTAGCTGATGCTAGGAGGTGTTCATACCAACCTCTCTTCAAGTTCTTCACCATTCATCTGTGCATGACAACTATTTTTAGAAGGCAGTATCGATTTCCCTGAAGTGACAATGACAGGGCAAAGTAAGGCTGATCAAATAAAAGGTTTTTTTTTTATTCATAGTTACGTGAACAACTGACTTATGTCAGCAGCGATGACATATCGCTTTACTTCGTTCTCTGTCACATATCCTTCTGGTATTAGTATAACATTAAAGTACTGATTTTCTTTTAGTATAGACAAGTTTTCCCAGTTGTCGTCTAGCAGTTTATGACGTCGATAGATGGCGTAACCGTACGGCCGCCATTAAGGGAGTGAAATTCATGCAACAATAACATGTGACGGCATTGCATCTGGGTGCAATTTCAGTATTTACGACGTTTTTGGAACGTTTGGTAAAAGCAAAACCAGTCTCTCGGATAATTCAACCTCATTTACAGATTGTATATTCATATCAATGTCGGTGGAAATCTGTGAACGTTGAAAACATGAATGATAAAGCACCTATACATGCCTATACAAAAGCACGTGCAAATAAGTTTGATGGTTATTAAGTGAAACTTTACCAAATGCATCCTAAACTATAGAACAATATTTCAGTTATGTAAGCCTGGTGTACCAATGTTTTTTTGTTGGAAGAAAGACTGACCTTAGATCTAGATGTCAACGTTGAGCTGTTGCTATTATTAGCTCTGGGCTATTCCAGATGTGATCACATGGGATTGAAGTGGGGCACAGTTCACACTGCCAAATATTGCTGTCTTTAATGTGTGTGTGTTTTGTTTTTTTGTGGGTTTTTTTATATACAGTGGACTCTGTCTAAACCGGACTCGCTTCGTACCGTTGAAATAGTCCGGTTTATACAGAGGACCGGTTTAGCCAGAGTTCATCCAGAGTTATGGTTCTTGAAAGATCGGCGACTCGCGATCAGCAGTGACATTTACACCGCAAGCCAGACTTTCAATCGATCATTTCCAAGACAATAAAAATATTTTTAAATTGCAAAACCTCTTAACACATAAAACGTAAAATGAATAAATAATTTATTGATTTAATACACATCAAATAGCACAAGGACATGGTAGTTTTAACAAGTGTCACATTGATTGAATGGACTGTATCGAATGAATAAACATTTTATTTATTTAAATAGCAAGTGTCACTGTTATTAGTTGAATGAATGTACACGTAGTTTATCGAGTTTCACCTGAGAAATAGTCTGTCACTGCTGTCTGTTTGTTCCTGATGTTTCTTTCAAGGGCAAACTCTTCTGTCATGACTTCCAAGTTTAAAACTGGTTGTAAAAGTCTATTTTCTTTAGTTGCCGCAAAGTTTTTAACTTGTTTTATCATTTTTAGCACTTCGGCATAATTTAGTTCAGGCATTGTGTCCAACTCTGTGTTGTCATCGTCTGAGCTGTCGTCTGCTGGTTTTTCCTCACCTTTGTCGGTAGATTTGTGCGCCGCCACTAGTTGAGTTTCCCAGTCACTCGCATCCGGGTCCTCTGTGGGAATATCGTGATCGAAATTAACAAACTCAGCCACTGGAACTTCACTTAAGATGGTGGCTAGCAATGTAGCGAGAGGAATGTTGTCATCATTTTCATCATCAGATTCCTGCTCGGAGGTGACAGGAAATCCGCACATCATAAAACACTTGGCGATTGTTGTTTGTTGGGTTTCCTTCCATGCTGCGTTAATCCAGTTTACTGCATCCAGAACCGTGATTGCCTTGCAGAGCTTGGTCACGCTTGCACAATCTTCCATCCGCGAAATGAGTGATCGCATCAGATACTTTCGGTATCGTGCTTTGAAAGCTTTGATAATACCCTGGTCTAATGGCTGCAGCACTGAAGTGGTGTTAGCAGGGAGAAATTTCACCGTTACGTTGCTCACACTTAGATCTTGACCGTGGGATGGTGCGTTGTCAATAAACAACAGGATTTTTCTTCGCTGTCGCCGCAACTGTCTGTTAAGTTGTTGTAGCCAATCGTTGAACAGTTGAGATGTCATCCAAGCTTTCCGATTGGCTGTCCAAGTGACAGGTAGTGTGTCCTTATTTATGTTCTTAAAACAACGAGGATTCTGTGCTTTGCCAATCACCAAAGGTTTTAACTTTTCTCCCATTGAACTGCAGCACAATAAAACAGTTAATCGTTCTTTCGAAATTTTACCTCCTTTCGCCGCCTGGCTTTTGTAAGAAAGGGTCTTGTCAGGTAACGCTCGAAAAAACAATCCGGTCTCGTCACAGTTGAAGATATCCTTGGAGTCGAAATCTCCTATTATCGTCGGTAGGCGTTCTTTGTAATCGTCGACAACATCATGATTGACACCTGCGCTTTCTCCGCTAACTTTGAATTGTTTGATATTAAAACGAGTTTTCCATGACGTTAGCCAACCATCTGACGCTTTAAAGTCTGCTATGCCAAGCTGCTCGGCAAACTGAAGAGCCTTTTCTTTTAAAATTGGGCCGGAAATTGGTAGAGTTTTAGATCTTGCCTGATTAAACCATTGGTGCAACAATCCATTTAGATTTTCAAACTTTCCATTTGTTATTCGTTTTCTCTCCCCAGAAATGTTTGCATCGTACAATTGCAGGTAGTGTTGTTTACGCTTTATAATGTCTGATACTGTCTGTTTTCCGATTTAAAATTTTAGTGCTAAATCTTTCTGTTTTGACTGAGGATTTGAATCAAATTCTTGTATTAATTTGACTTTAGTTTCTAACGAAAGTTCGATACGCTGCCGTTTTTTGGGACGTTCCGCCATTATAAATGAAATGAGAACACAAAACATACGAGCGACTCGCACGTATTTATACATGTGTTAGTTTGACAAGTACAACTCACAGAATTCGTAAGAGTGAAATTAGTTGTGTATCAACACACACACTAATTTTAATCCGACTGATCTAACGGCCGACCGTAATTAGAGTAATATTCACACTACTGGGATTACGTTTTGTATTTGATCTTGCGACGGCGTCCCGATTCCTTGATAATTGGCGATAGTTGTTCCACTAATTAAGAGGCCCGTCGTTTCGGGAAATCCGAAACCGGTGTAGACAGAGGTAATTAATACATGAACGGTTCTTTCGTTCTTGATTTTTGGTCCGGAGTCCGGAATACACAGAATCCAGATTAGGCAGATATTTATACCTAAGTTTAACGGTAGCTGGGGCGGGACTTTAGAAATGGACCGGTTTACACAGAGATCCGGATTACACAGAATCCAGTTTAGACAGAGTCCACTGTATATACATATATATATACGATTTATTATGGTGTTAAATGTGTGGAAATAATATGATAAACAAATAATTTACTGACGTAAGACGCATGCATGCAGGCCCACCACAAATCATACCCCAAATCATTTCGTCAAATTTAATTTTTTAATTATTTTATTATTATAGACATTTTTTTTAATTATTATTTTTTTGTTTCTAGAAAAAAGTTTTAAATTAAATTAATCATCCACAATATTCAACACTAAATTACCCTGAAAACGCACCTCAGATTAGGCATAAAATGTTCTATATACTAATTAATTGATACTTGCTGATGATGCGCAAGACAAGTACAAACAAACTAGGAGCGGGGGGGGGGGGGGGGGGGGGGGGGGGGGGGGGGGGGGGGGGGGGGGTCATCTAAAATACTGTTTTAAAGTTCAATATATTAGCCTTTACAGGTGTCCAGGGAAATTATATTTGCTTGCATAAGTTTAAATTATTCGTTATACTTTTGTATTCACATGTTTTAGTATTTACGTTTTTAATGATTAACATGCAGATTTCCACCAACTTTGATATGAATCTACAGTCTTTAAATGAGGTGGAATTATCCTACATATTGGTTTTGCTTTCAGGAAATGTACTAAAAAGGTAATAAATTCTAAAAATGCAACCAGATGCAGGCCGGTAGCCAGCATGTTTAGCTAGGGGGATGGCAATTTCATGTAGACTGAACTCATCAACCGTGAGCGCCAAAGACGTGGAGCCGTAGACGGGGTGGAGTCCCCACATTTATTTTTGTATATAGGCCCCATATATATATATATATTTTATTTTTTTTTATTTTTTTTTTAAAGTAGGGGAACCTGAAATGTTAATATCAATATCAGCTAGTAGACCAAACATATGTTTTGACCACAAGAACATTCAGGTCTGTTTATCAACACACCGAAACACATTCCATAGTTTCCACATGCATCACGCAGTTGCTCGGTACATGTGCGTGGGTGTCATTCTCGATTTTGACAATTTCTAGGAAGGTCCATTAATGACTGGAACATTATTTCTGTCAATTATTTTCATTCTGTTGATCATACAGTTGTTATTGGTTTGTTTTTAGTCATTTTTATTGTTTGAATTTGCGATTTACTGATAAAAAATGTCAACTTTCAAATTTCACTTCTGACCCCAATTGTCCTTCAAGTTGTAATGTTTGCCCAATTAATTCACTATTATCATATAACCATTCCCCACAGCTAATATACCTTACAATATTGGCAATTGTAAATTCTTATTAGAGTTCCTCTACTTTTTTTAAGAGTATATGTAGTGTATATATGTGTGTGTGTATATGTATGTGTATGTATATATATATATATATATATATATATATATATATATATATATATACACGTGTGTGTGTGTGTGTGTGTGTGTATACATGTATATATATATATATATATATATATATATATATATATATATATATATATATATATATATACTGACACAATGAAAATGCAAAACAGATATTTTTCAATATTTAGTTCTGATTAATGAAAAATATATTTATTGGTCTTAAAATAACAATTTATGAGAGGAAGCCATTGATTGGTACTTTTGTCTGGGTTTTAATCCTGGTTTTGTTCTCATTACACATACAATAGCAGAAACACACAAACTGGTGTGAAATGCGTTCACTACATACTCAATCATGCTGCATGAAATGCCAGTATGTGGACACATAAAAGTCACGTAACGGTGTCATATTCCTCGTCACATTAAGAATGCCACGACTCTGAGAAGAACAAAGGGAGCGATGTTGGGCATGGTTCAAGAGGGGACTTCGCAAAGCCAAGTTGCTAGGACCTTCAGAGTCCATCTATCAACTATTGGACGACTTGTTGAATGTCATCAACAGACCGGGAGTGTCCGTGATCGACCTCGACCTGGTCAACGCCGCGTTACAACCCCACGCCAAGATCGGCAGATTTGATGACACCACCTCCGTGACAGGTTCAGAACTATATATGACAGCAAGCAACACGATAGGACGTCATGGAAGGCATATCCATTCGATGACGGTCATCCGTCGACTCAGATTCAGATGCCCGTACAACGGTAACATCATGACACCACGACATCGTGCTGCGAGACAACAGTTTGCTCTCCAGAATGGTAATCATCCACCAGCCTTTTACCGGATCATTGTTTTCTCGGATGAGTCCCGTTTCTCTGTCTCCTTTGCCGATGGAAGAGCACATGTGTATAGGAGACTCCATGAATGGTACGCTGACGGATGTGTGAGGGAACATGATCAGTTTGGCGGCAGTTGTCTGATGGTATGGGGGGCAATCAAGTGTGATTTCAGGAGTGATCTCATCATTGTCCACGATGCCCTTACAGCCCAGCGTTATGTTGAAGTTATTCTAAGACCAGTTCTCCAGCCACTTTTGCACCATCACCGAAGACCAGGAGGTCCCCTTCTGTTTCAACAAGACAATGCCCATCCACATACTGCAAGAATTACCCAGGCATTCCTGCAACAAGCCGGTATCACTGTTATGAACTGGCCCGCCGTTTCACCGGATTTGAACCCAATTGAACATGTGGGATTAGTTAGGACGCCATGTACGTCACCGCCAGCCACCACCGTATTAAAAACACCAGGATAACCAACAACACTTCGAATGTACGGAAATGGATAATCTAAACAATAAAATCTAAATAAAGTTTGATTTCAGTTATCAAAAATGGCTCTTAATAGTCAAAAATATGTCTTAGTGTTTGAAAATTAGGGTATGTCCCTTTAACTTTTGTTGCGAAATATATGTGAACAAGTTGCATTAAGTTTGGTATGCATGTAAAATATAGCCTTGTCACAGAGCGACGACAAGAAATCATTTGTTTTCATTTGTACCAATGTATTTATAAAAATTGATACAAATTTAAGCCTACTGGAACATATTGACTAATCAGTGGTTATTGGATGACAAACGCACAGTTATATCAACACTTCGTCACAGATGAAATCTGCTGTCACCACACGGCTACTTTTTCCAAATAACAGCAAGGGCTCTTTATGTGCTCTGCCCACATCACACGAACAGGATAGCACACACGACGTCAGTGTTTCTGCCAGAAAGAAATTTTTGGGTATGGCGCTATGAAACTGAAGGTAACCAAAGTCAATAGTGGGTAAAGAGGGCCTCCCCCATTATGAAAATGGGTTAAGTTTAGTGTTAGGGTTAAGAAAATCCTACAGTAACGATAAGAGTAATTAATTTTGTGAAAAAGCCAACTGTAAAAAAATAAAATTTGGGTATGGCGCCATACCCATTTTACCCTCTGGCAGAAACCCTGGACGTCCTTTGATGGACCAGTTACTGGTTGGGACGGGAACTAACCAAATGGGCCCACTGAGGAGGATCAAACCTTCAGCAACTTGAACGTCAGACAGACGTTCTCGCTACGTCCCGCTCCCTAATTTGCATAAGGTCATATCATTTCATTGTATAAATACAGAGTCGAGTTGCATTTTCCTCAGGTGCTGTTTGGTGAATAATGTTGTATCCTCATTGACATCTGTAATATCTTGGTCATGATGTATCGTTAGGAGTGCAAAATTAGAAAGGCGCTCCTGTCCCATAGAAATATGCAATGTATGTAGTCGCTGGATGGTGCTAAAGCATTAATACATTGTTATTATTTAACCATACCGCTTTAGGTAAAATCTGATTTTTTTGGGTTCATTTGAGTGGAACTCTCAATCCCGATCCTCCTCTGGCTATGGGCCTGAGATGCAATGCCTTCACATGTTATTATTGTGCAAATTTTTCAATCCCTTAATGGTGGACCGATCACGTGATTCTAAACATGGCCGCGCACAGTACTTTGACGTCACTGGCCAATAAACCCGTCTATATACAAACAGTTGATCCTTTTGTAAAAAGAACACACAACTTTAAAATAACATGTTATACTGATAGTATTTTTTAAGTGCTTTTCAGTATTTTTCATGGTATGTTAAAATTAAAATGTGTTGTAAACAGTCGTTTCATCTTTACTGATTGTTTATTTTTATTTTAAATTATTTTGGCATTACGTCTACATTGTTTTAAATTTTATATTCTATTCACTCTGCATATAACGCAAAATTTGATTGTCTGAAGCACAATGCACAATCCTCTAAATTTTGTGGCTTAAAGGATGTTTATCAACGTTTATATGACATCTCCTGAGTGATGCCGACATGAATGCAGAAGAAAATAAGTGAAATTGGTACAAATCACTGGTTTTGTCGTTAATAAAACATTAAAATACAAAAAACAATAATAAGAGTTGACTTGAAACACCATAGCAGTGACCAGGCTTTTGGTAATGCTGCGTTTGATTATTTAAACATTTTTTAAAAAGAAGATCATTTATTGAATTAGAATGGGGATAACCACATGTATGTTGCTGGTATCCACATCCACATCCACAAATGGTCAAAACACAACATAGTTGTCTTCTAAATGTTCATCATCAGTTCATTCAAATTTCACCATGTATTTTTCTGCTGGGGTGTCGGTAAACATTCATTCATTCATTTTTACCTTTCTTTTCTTTTTTTCAGTTGATGGGAAAAACCCACAGTGTGGAACAGCAAAAATGAGTTTTTACCATGTAACAGAAGGTGACAGAATGTACGAGTGTGTGTACAAATTTTGTTCTCCGTCTGTGTATAAGACAACATGTTCTTCATACCCCTATTATTACCAGACATTGGATGAATGTGATTCCCAAGATGCCTGCCATTCCTTTCCTTGTAACATGGGTGAAATATGTGTGCAGTACCAGACCAATCATGGGTGTTACTGTCTAAAACCTCCTTGTGGTAAGTACATGTTAGACCTAACCCTTTCACCTAACCCATGCTTTGATCAGATTAACTGCATGATTATACAAATCAGTTGAATCTAGGCTAGCTGTCCACTGCAATCATTGTGGGTGTCGAGTATTGATGTCAAATGTTGTGCAATTATAAATTAGGAGACCAAAAAGACATTATAAACAAGTCTGTGACTTGACATCTGTTTTATTTAGAAATCAGATTACGGTCCGGAATATTGTAGCTATTTTGACTATTATTGCTGACAACTTTGCAACACGAGCCAACTTTTGCTGAAGAAAGAAAAAAAGCCATTTCGCCAATTAGATTTCATTTAGTGTGCATATTTCCTTTTTAAAAAAAAATGGCATATTGACTTCATATTGTGTAGGTGTAAATACAGAACATTCCATCAACAAAATATCCAAATAGCTGAATAGTTCAATTTGTCTAATATCTGCATGACATTAATTAGCAGGTGTCCTTTTTTTTAAAGATATATTATCTGTGAAATCCTCAAGAATTGTAACCATATGTCACAATATAGAAAAATACAGCCTCCCTGGCTAAAACAAGACTGCTGTTGGTGCAGACAGCTAATAATTAATAGTCCCATGCCGGTCCAACCAGAGGGGACTATACGTTTTGTCTCCATTCTGTCAATCTGGGCGAGACGTAGCCCAGTGGTAAAGCGTTTCACTGTAGTCCCATGCCGGTCCAACCAGAGGGGACTATACGTTTTGTCTCCATTCTGTCAATCTGGGCGAGACGTAGCCCAGTGGTAAAGCGTTTCACTGTAGTCCCATGCCAGTCCAACCAGAGGGGACTATACGTTTTGTCTCCATTCTGTCAATCTGGGCGAGACGTAGCCCAGTGGTAAAGCGTTTCACTGTAGTCCCATGCCGGTCCAACCAGAGGGGACTATACGTTTTGTCTCCATTCTGTCAATCTGGGCGAGACGTAGCCCAGTGGTAAAGCGTTTCACTGTAGTCCCATGCCGGTCCAACCAGAGGGGACTATACGTTTTGTCTCCATTCTGTCAATCTGGGCGAGACGTAGCCCAGTGGTAAAGCGTTTCACTGTAGTCCCATGCCGGTCCAACCAGAGGGGACTATACGTTTTGTCTCCATTCTGTCAATCTGGGCGAGACGTAGCCCAGTGGTAAAGCGTTCGCTTGATGTGCGGTCGGTTTGGGATCGATCCCCGTCAGTGGGCTCATTGGGCTATTTCTCGCTGCAGCAAGTGCACCACAACTGGTACATCCAAGACTGTGGTATGTGCTATTCTGTCTATGGGATAATGCATATAAAAGATCCCTTGCTGCTAATCAGAAAGAGTAGTCCATGAAGTGGCGACAGCAGGTTTCCTCTCTCAATATCTATGTGGTCCTTAACCATATGTCCGACGCCATATAACCGTAAATAAAATGTTTTGAGGGTATCGTTAATAAACCATTTTCTTCCTTCCATCCTGTCAGTCTGTCTGTCTGTCCCACATTTAGTTTCCAGACCTTTCTGCAATGCCTCAAGATATTAAGCTGAAATTTTGTGTAATACTTTATCATGTACTGTTAGCAATCTAGTTTGACTTTTTCACAGAGTTATGGTACTTGAACATAGGAGATATGAAAATGTGTTGGGCCAGGTAGGGGACATCCATTTTAGCAGTACTCTTAGAGTGCTTGTTCAGCTAATATACTATATAGGCTGATATATAGGCCTCGATTGTTACATGTACAGTCATCTCCACTTGTTTACACATCGGTTTATAGCATAATTCGGTTAATCGACTATTTTCACCCAACACGGAACCATTTGCCCTTATAACACTACAAAACATCCGGTTAATTGCACAGACTACAGGCTATATATCGGTTATTTGCACATATAAATAACGATTTAAAAAAAAAAAAAAAATTGTGCTAAATTAATGTCACAAATGACTGAGAAAGTCTATCAAAATTTGGCAAAAAAACCCTCAAATAAATCACAGATTAATCTGTTTTGTTTGAGCTCACCGTGTGGTAAGCCGACTGTAATCGCTGTTTAGAGTCCACGTGTGGCATGCAAATGAGATGGTGTGCACATTACTACTGGTGAATCACAATACCCGACTACAAGATTTAAGAATGACATAATTAAGTTGAATAAACCTAAGACCTAATGTTTTGTTTGCAATATATTGCTGTTAATCAGAGGCCATCTCAATAACAAGTAACTCTCCGACTATTATTTTTAGAAGTACCCCCTGTGCACTTGTACGCATGCGCACTCTGTGTTCTGTATCAATTACGTTATGTTGAGAAGCCTTGTTAGTAATTAAAAGATTACAGATCAATCGTCCTAGGCGGTTATGTTTTTAATAAATGTGACCGAGAAAGGGTTGTTGTTCACTTATTCATTAGATGCAGTGTACGCTATATCTGTTAAACGCAAAAGAAACGATTTATCACTTGCTTCCCGGAAAATGTAGCGGAAAAAAAAAAAGACTGGGGGGGGGGGGGGGGGGGGTCGTCAAAAAACAAACATAACAAAGACTGTTATTTGTGAATCGTCCCCAAGTTTCTGCTATATTGTTAGACACCAATCAGTCAGACCGCACCATGAAGGTCAGTCAGTTGTGTTAGACTGATCATGCATGCAATGCAGACTGCTGGAACTGCTAACGACTCACTAGCCGAGCTTAACTTTAATTGCTTAACAATAGCAAAGTCATTATTTGGGGTTCACAAATAATACCAAAGCTTGCCATATCTTTTGGGATGGAAAGAACACCAAACCAGCAAATTCATACAAGTTCACGTAATTCTATTCGGTCAATCAACAGCCCGGTAATTCCGGAAACTGACGTCATTTTGTAAACACGTGCACCGATGAAACGTGAACTTTTTTATGGTTCTGTTGTTTCAAGTTTATCTCATTAACTACATGGCTAATACACTTTGTTACACTCGTGGATTGTCAGTGTTTTTTTTGTTAATGCACTAAGTTTGTGTTTTAAGAAAACGACGCCCAGTGACTGACGTTGTTGGTTGTTTTTTTTAAAAATGATTTCTGGTCTGACAGATTAAAACAAAAACGTCATGCTAATTATATATATATATATATATATATATATATATATTTATATATATATATATATATATATATATATATATATATATATAATCGATAGATATTTATTTTTACATTTATATATATCCAACTGCATGTGACATGTGTTAACTGTAATAGTTCTGGTATGAAGTACCGCATTATGCTAGACTGTCTCCCATGCCACCTGGTAGTTGGATGGCTGTTATAAAGTGAAAGTCAGTACTCTATCAGTTAATCTATCAGTTAATCGACTAACCCGGTTAATTGCACAAAATCGAGCAGCACCAAGGGTATGCAAATAAGTGGGTTTGACTGTATGTTCATAATTAGATAGTGGAGCTCTATATAGGCTGATATTGGCCTCGATTGTTAAATGTATGTTCATAATTAGATAGTGGGGCTCTATATAGGCTGATATAGGCCTCGATTATTACATGTATGTTCATAATTAGATAGTGGGGCTCTATATAGGCTGATATAGACCTCGATTGTTACATGTATGTTCATAATTAGATAGTGGAGCTCTATATAGGCTGATATAGGCCTCGATTGTTAAATGTATGTTCATAATTAGATAGTGGGGCTCTATATAGGCTGATATAGGCCTCGATTATTACATGTATGTTCATAATAAGATAGTGGGGCTCTATATAGGCTGATATAGGCATCAATTGTTAAATGTTCATAATTAGATATGGGAGCTCTATATAGGCTGATATAGGCCTCGATTGTTAAATGTATGTTCAAAATTAGATAGTGGAGCTCAATTGCTAAATGTTCATAATTAGATAGTGGAGCACTATATAGGCTGAAATAGGCCTCGATTGTTACATGTATGTTCATAATTAGATAGTGGAGCTCTATATAGGCTGATATAGGCCTCGATTGTTACATGTATGTTCATAATTAGATAGTGCAGCTCTATATAGGCTGATACAGGCATCGACTGTTAAATGTTCATAATTAGATAGTGGACCTCTAGATAGGCTGATATAGGCCTCGATTGTTTAATGTTCATAATTAGATAGTGGAGCTCTATATAGGCTGATATTGGCCTCAATTGTTAAATGTATGTTCATAATTAGATAGTGGGGCTCTATATAGGCTGATATAGGCCTCGATTGTTACATGTATGTTCATAATTAGATAGTGGAGCTCTATATATAGGCTGATATAGGCTTCGGTTGTTAAATGTTCATGATTAGATAGTGGAGCTCTATATAGGCTGATATAGGCCTCGATTGTTTAATGTTCATAATTAGATAGTGGAGCTCTATATAGGCTGATATAGGCATCGATTGTTAAATGTATGTTCATAATTAGATAGTGGAGCACTATATAGGCCTCGATTGTTAAATAATTAGATAGTGGAGCAATATATAGGCTGATATAGGCCTCGATTGTTAAATGTATGTTCATAATTAGATAGTGGAGCTCTATATAGGCTGATATAGGCCTCGATTGTTAAACGTATGTTCAAAATTAGATAGTGGAGCTCTATATAGGCTGATATAGGCCTCGATTAATTGTTACATGTATGTTCATAATTAGATATTGGAGCTCTGTATAGGCTGATATAGGCATTGTTTGTTACATGTTCATAATTACATAGTGGAGCACTATATAGGCTGATATAGGCCTCGATTGTTAAATGTTCATAATTAAATAGTGGAGCTCTAGATAGGCTGATACAGGCCTCGATTGTTAAATGTATGTTCATAATTAGATAGTGGAGCTCTATATAGGCTGATATAGGCCTCAGTTGTTACATGTATGTTCATAATTAGATAGTGGATCTCTATATAGGCTGATATAGGCCTCGATTAATTGTTACATGTATGTTCATAATTAGATATTGGAGCTCTGTATAGGCTGATATAGGCATTGTTTGTTACATGTATGTTCATAATTAGATAGTGGAGCTCTATATAGGCTGATATAGGCATCAATTGTTAAATTTTCATAATTAGATAGTGGAGCTCTATATAGGCTGATATAGGCCTCGATTGTTAAATTTTCATAATTAGATAGTGCAGCTCTATATAGGCATCAATTGTTAAATGTATGTTCATAATTAGATAGTGCAGCTCTATATATAGGCTGATATAGGCCTCGGTTGTTAAATGTATGTTCTTAATTAAATAGCTATTGCAGCTCTATATAGGCTGATATAGGCCTTGCTTGTTAAATGTTCATAATTAGATAGTGCAGCTCTATATAGGCATCGATTGTTAAATGTATGTTCATAATTAGATAGTGGAGCTCTATATAGGCTGATATAGGCATCGATTGTTAAATGTATGTTCATAATTGGATAGTAGAGCTCTATATATAGGCTGATATAAGCCTTGATTGTTAAATGTATGTTCATAATTAGATAGTGGAGCTCTATATAGGCTGATATAGACCTCGATTGTTACATGTATGTTCATAATTAGATAGTGGAGCTCTATGTAGGCTGATATAGGCCTCGATTGTTACATGTATGTTCATAATTAGATAGTGGAGCTCTATATATAGGCTGATATAGACCTCGATTGTTAAATGTATGTTCATAATTAGATAGTGGAGCTCTATATAGGCTGATATAGACCTCGATTGTTAAATGTATGTTCATAATTAGATAGTGGAGCTCTATATAGGCTGATAAAAGCCTTGATTGTTAAATGTATGTTCATAATTAGATAGTGGAGCTCTATATAGGCTGATATATGCCTTGATTGTTAAATGTATGTTCATAATTAGATAGTGGAGCTCTATATAGGCTGATATAGGCCTTGATTGTTAAATGTATGTTCATAATTAGATAGTGGAGCTCTATATATAGGCTGATATAGACCTCGATTGTTAAATGTATGTTCATAATTAGATAGTGGAGCTCTATATAGGCTGATATAGACCTCGATTGTTAAATGTATGTTCATAATTAGATAGTGGAGCTCTATATAGGCTGATAAAAGCCTTGATTGTTAAATGTATGTTCATAATTAGATAGTGGAGCTCTATATAGGCTGATATAGGCCTTGATTGTTAAATGTATGTTCATAATTAGATAGTGGAGCTCTATATAGGCTGATATAGGCCTTGATTGTTAAATGTATGTTCATAATTAGATAGTGGAGCTCTATATATAGGCTGATATAGACCTCGATTGTTAAATGTATGTTCATAATTAGATAGTGGAGCTCTATATAGGCTGATATAGACCTCGATTGTTAAATGTATGTTCATAATTAGATAGTGGAGCTCTATATAGGCTGATATAGACCTCAATTGTTACATGTATCTTCATAATTAGATAGTGGAGCTCTATATAGGCTGATACAGGCATCGACTGTTAAATGTTCATAATTAGATAGTAGAGCTCTATATATATAGGCTGATACAGACCTCGATTGTTACATGTATGTTCATAATTAGATAGTGGAGCTCTATATAGGCTGATATAGGCCTCGATTGTTACATGTATGTTCATAATTAGATAGTGGAGCTCTATATAGGCTGATATAGGCCTCGATTATTACATGTATGTTCATAATTAGATAGTGGATCTCTATATAGGCTGATATAGGCCTCGATTGTTAAATGTATGTTCATAATTAGATAGTGGAGCTCTATATAGGCTGATATAGGCATCGATTGTTAAATGTATGTTCATAATTAGATAGTGGAGCTCTATATAGGCTGATATAGGCATCGATTGTTACATGTATGTTCATAATTAGATAGTGGAGCTCTATATAGGCTGATATAGACCTCGATTGTTACATGTATGTTCATAATTAGATAGTGGAGCTCTATATAGGCTGATATAGACCTCGATTGTTAAATGTATGTTCATAATTAGATAGTGGAGCTCTATATAGGCTGATATAGGCATCGATTGTTACATGTATGTTCATAATTAGATAGTGGAGCTCTATATAGGCTGATATAGACCTCGATTGTTACATGTATGTTCATAATTAGATAGTGGAGCTCTATATAGGCTGATATAGACCTCGATTGTTAAATGTATGTTCATAATTAGATAGTGGAGCTCTATATAGGCTGATATAGGCCTCGGTTGTTACATGTATAGGCCTTTCAACTGTTATGATTTTAACAGAAATTTAGTTATTAACTCAGTGTAGTTAAACGACTTGTGGCTTCATTTTCTCATTTAATTAGCACCATGTTGCTTTTATTTTATTTTCAGGCATTCAATCTGGTATAGACATTATGCTGAATAAACACAAGGTTAGTCTGTTTGATACGGTTAGGGTCTATATTGTGATAAAACCTGAAGACGTAAAATTCGAATACACTGTAGAAATAGGTGACTTAATCTGTAGACTTGACTTCAAACCAGTCACAAACTACCTCTGTTCCAAATTCATGTATAAAACTACAAAGGGAGGAACATTGAAGGCCATTGTGAAGAAACATATGCCAACTAAGATTGATACGAGTAAATCTCATACATTTACGGTTACTTTACCTGAACCAATGATAAATAGCTGCTTTAAGGATATTCAGATCAGTGGTAACTCAAACACCGATTTCAACAAGCCTGTATACAGCACAGTGAATGATAATCAGTTCACACTGTCTAATGAAAGAGGGTGTGACAGTGCCTTTAAAATAATGAAATATAAATGGACTTTCAGCCGCTTCGAATCAGACACTTATAACTTCTGTATTAATGACTACAGCTTTAAAGTGATGTTTTCTTTATCCACTAACAATGGAGTTTTAGTTGTGAAAAAACAAAAACTTTTAGATGGATATTTCAAAGTCTGCCTGCAAGTTGATGGCGAAGTCTACTCTGAAGTAAATGTTACCTGTGTGAGTATACATTTAAATATTTATTTTATAGAATTTTTTTTAATTCTGCCATGACATTCATCAGCAAACGTTTTCAGATACCCACTTTCTGTGATTGTGTGATTGATGGCAAATCCGGTGGTGAAAAAAGAACAACTCGGCTAGCAGCAAAGTGGTAAAAATGCATGCTCCTTTAAAAGTAGAGAAACCTATACAATTTGATTCACTGTGATGATCCAAATATATCTCTCTATATACATGTAGATAGATATTCTTTACTTCTTTATTATTGTTGTTGAATGACGATTGTGAAATAGGTTACAGTAATATATAACATTAACAAACATACAATAATAATCTCGTATCATAATTGAGGTTTTTACTAGTGTGTTTCGGCATCGTCAAATTGTATTATGCGAACCTACTATATTTTTATCATATAATCTTAAGCTTAACCTTTAGACTACTGGATTAATTTTTAACAAAAACCACGTTGAGTGGGTACAAGTTTATAATTTTTACTCACATATATTCACTTAAATGTTTCATAAATACATGAAATAAAGTTCATTTATGAATCGGTAAGTATTATTTTCGTGTCTTTTTTTGTAATTTTTATTATTTTAGATCGGCTAATGGTGATTAAAATTAGGCAAAAAATCGAAAAAGTTGCGTTTACTTACGGGCATTTGTGGCCAGCTGTCCAGTATTTATGTCCATTATTCCCGATAACAGTGGTTTTCTGACCAGAATTTTTTTTAAAACCCGAACTACGATTCATATTGCAATATTTGGTAATTTTCGTTGTTAGTAAAATGATCAAATTTATTATCAAATTAGCTGTTACAATCAGCTATCGATCCCTGAAAATTACCGCGACGTGCCGCCATTGTTGTCAAACGAAAATACTTGCCGAAAACCACTTTTTGAACTCAAAATTTCAAGGTATTTTCAATTGAAAAAATCAAAACAAAAACCACCATTTTGAAACAAAATCTTTTTTCTTTAATTATATTTCCGTTTCCGGTGAGTGTCGTGTGCAAAACGGCGGGAAATATGAATTGGGGAATGCACTGTATACAGTGTACAGTATATCGACTGACGTGACGTCGGGCGAGATATCTCGCCTGCAGTAGTCAGAAGGTTAATACAACATGTTTTTGTAAAGTACATATATGCAACTTTAATTCTACTGATTCTTTACTAGATATTCAAATGACGTGGTGTCTTCTTGAATGTTAATGATATCAACTTAGACTGACGTTATTTTGAATGTCTTACATATACTCGACATTTCTGAATACTTGACAGATTTCAATGTAAAGTTTCTGTTGAACATTTTTCATTTGATGATTCTAAATGCATACATTGCTTATACACATGGCCATAAACGTAATGCCGTTACCTGATTACTATTTGATTCTAAATGCATACAATGCTTACATGGCTGTAAACGTAATGCCATTACCTGAGTACTGTTTGATTCTAAATGCTTACAATGCTTACATGGCCGTAAACGTAATGCCGTTACCTGAGTACTGTTTGATTCTAAATGCATACAATGCTTACATGGCTGTAAACGTAATGCCATTACCTGAGTACTGTTTGATTCTAAATGCATACAATGCTTACATGGCTGTAAACGTAATGCCGTTACCTGAGTACTGTTTGATTCTAAATGCATACAATGCTTACATGGCCGTAAACGTAATGCTGTTACCTGAGTACTGTTTGATTCTAAATGCATACAATGCTTACATGGCCGTAAACGTAATGCCATTACCTGAGTACTGTTTGATTCTAAATGCATACATTGCTTACATGGCCGTAAATGTAATGCCGTTACCTGAGTACTGTTTGATTCTAAATGCATACAATGCTTACATGGCCGTAAACGTAATGCCGTTACCTGAGTACTGTTTGATTCTAAATGCATACAATGCTTACATGGCCGTAAACGTAATGCCATTACCTGAGTACTGTTTGATTCTAAATGCATACAATGCTTACATGGCCGTAAACGTAATGCCGTTACCTGAGTACTGTTTGATTCTAAATGCATACAATGCTTACATGGCCGTAAACGTAATGCCGTTACCTGAGTACTGTTTGATTCTAAATGCATACAATGCTTACATGGCCGTAAACGTAATGCTGTTACCTGAGTACTGTTTGATTCTAAATGCATACAATGCTTACATGGCCGTAAACGTAATGCTCTTACCTGATTACTGTTTAAAAGTATGTGATCTGAAAAGTACATGTATCACATTTTTATTACACTGGATATTCTATCTACGGTATTATATTATAATGTTTTAAATTTATCTTGCAATAACTATATATATATTATCAAGATATTATGACTACTTTTGCATTAGTTATAATCATCAAATGAATGTTGCATTCTTCAAAGTTACTAATTCTTGTATGTCCAGTTGACTGTTTAAAAAATTGTTATTTTAATATTTTGAATGTTTTTAGTATGTAGATAGTGCAGGTACGAAGGCATTCAACATACTACTATGGAAAACGGTAAAGTTGTAAAGTAAAAGATTGAATTCATTAATATTTAATTTAGTAATATGTGGGTTGCAGGATAAATAAAATAACTAGTTACTGTTTAAGATTTCGGGTTTGTCCTGTTCAGATCGAATGGCAAATGCAGGATAAACCCGGTATCTTAAGACAGGAACCAGTCATTCTCTATGTACAATAATATGTCTAATATAGAATAACTGTGATATTACATATGTAAGTGGGTACATGTGTGAACATATTTATACATACTAACACAAATGCAAACACATATCTGTACTTCATTATCTTTATTTGTAGGTGAACTTCATTGATAAGTATAACGTTTCTTCAGTCAAATATATGTACAATTCATCCCTTGAGTTGCTACAGCTTTCTTTTAAGTAAACCTAAAAGCAATTTTTAAATCCCAAAATATCATTAGTGCTATTATTGGTAAGCATGAAAACCAAAGATACTTTTTCAAAACAGATTGCCTTAATTCATGTCATTCATTTCAACTTATATTCATGCTTATATCAAACCAATCTCGGCTATCTGGGATGTCTGTCCAGGACAGTAAGTGACTTGTTAATTGTTAGTGGTTAGTGAGAGAGAAGAGAGTGTCGTGGCCTATCTGGGATGTCTGTCCAGGACAGTAAGTGACTTGTTAATTGTTAGTGGTTAGTGAGAGAGAAGAGAGTGTATAATGGCCTTTGAGTCATTAAACCTTGCTCTGGCTGGGAGTTGGTACCTAGCTGCAAACCCTGTACCTACCAGCCTTATGTCCGATGGCTGAACCACGACACCAACGAGGCCGGTACCACACTGTGAACCCTGTACCTACCAGCCTTATGTCCGATGGCTGAACCACGACACCAACGAGGCCGGTACCACACTGTGAACCCTGTACCTACCAGCCTTATGTCCGATGGCTGAACCACGACGCCAACGAGGCCGGTACCACACTGTGAACCCTGTACCTACCAGCCTTATGTCCGATGGCTGAACCACGACGCCAACGAGGCCGGTAGATTGCCTTCAGATATTACACCACATTTTATATTGGTCAGGTAAAAAAGTAAAAATGCTATTTTGAACCGAGAACTTGATCGATCTGTGGTGCTAAGTCCCATTATATGCAATAATTATGGAGAGATAGTCCATTCTTTGTATTATATTAGTGTTTATGTATATATTGATGTAGAAATATACTTATTTTAATTACCTTTTAACAAAAATTAGGTCAAATAAATATCCAAATAGATCATTTCTATGCACATGAAATCATTGGTTATGGCCTGGGAAGTAGATAAACTTGTCTAAATGGTCCTGAAATCATTGGTTATGGCCTCGGAAGAAGATAAACTTGTCTAAATGGTCCTGAAATCATTGGTTATGGCCTGGGAAGTAGATAAACTTGTCTAAATGGTCCAGAAATTAATTCTATTAGCGGGACAGTTAGGTATTTACCAATTACGAAAATCTACTTCCCCAGCACCTGTTAATTGCCCAATTACACGTTTGTCGGTGTGTGCAATCAAAAGGTAACGACGAGCTGATGCTGTTTCACAGTACATTTTCTGAACAAGTTTATTGCATAAAGTATTACATAACACTTATAGCAAACATACATTAATGGAATACATCAATAAATGAAAATATCTTGTTAAAGAAAGACAATGGTTTGCAGATACTCTAACTGACATCCTCTAAACTTGACCCCCAACCCTTACGGTTGTTTTTCAAGCAATGAAAATTTAAAGTTTGTGTTGTTTAGTGACACCACTAGAGCACATTGATGTATTAGTACCTGTCCGTCCTATGTATAGTTTTCTAGATGTTTTTTTCACAATGCCTAGAGCTATTGCACTACAATTTTGTATATAGCTTTATCATCAGGCCTTCTAGAATACGGTGGCCCAATGCCCGAGGCCAGTGTTTTTTGGATTCGGGCCAGTAAAAGTTACTTTGTGCAATCCCGATGGCAAGTGGTGGTAAAAAAAAAAAAAAATCTACAATGCTACGATCATACAAAAACAAAAGAAACATCTACAAGTTACTTCTTTCGATTTGCTATCACATACAATATTTCACTAACAAATAGTTGGCCACCAGTAATCTCTGACCCATCCATGACATCAATATACCTACTGATATAACTTTATTAAAGATATAAAGTGTAAACATTGGAAAAACAAAAGTTCATTGTTTTGCCGCCATTTTGTTTTTTACACTGAAATCCAAAGTTTTGTTACTCTAATACTAATAATATGCAAAACGGTAACCAGTCTTTTATTAGTTTTAAAGTTTGCACGTCACTATTTACAAATACTTTGAATGTGTAAATTATTAATTTAATTTATAAAATATAAATTGCAAAAAAGTTTTTTTTTGTTTTTTAAAAAGCTTAAGAACACAGTATCATGAAATAGATAAATTTAACAAAGTACCCAAATTGCAAAATTACTAATATGATGTGTCTGTTGGAGGGGAGGGGGGAGGGGGGGGGGCTTAAACTGCAATACATGTACACTTTATGCTAGTAAAGGTTCTTAATTGTTTCTTTTCTCTTTGTTTTTTGAGGGGGTGGGTAAGTTAACATTCATAAGTAAATGAATAATGTTGTTAATTGTTGTAATATCTCGGTAACATGGATTATTTTTTATAACTTAGGTGGTTTTAGTGGAAACAATTATTTAAAAATTTTAATAGGTACGGTAACTTTATTCTAAACTGATGAAAATTATTTGCATATTTTTCTAAACAAACCATAAAGCATGCCCAATGAGCCTATCTGTTGTGTAAATTGACAAATTGATTAAACATGATCTCAGTATGAAAAATGGACATTAAAAAGTTAATTATTTTAATTTACAGGGGTTTGTTTTGTTTTATCAACAGTTAAAATTGGGCAAGTGAATTTTTCACCATGGCCAATGAATTTTCAAATCCACTGGCCATATATGGCAAGTGAATTTTAAAAATATTCTAGAACCCCTGTTTATCATATACTATTACATATCAAGTTTGACTTTCATGACGATTTACCCATTTTGGACAGAGGTATGGGCCTTGAAATTAGGAGATACAGAAATTTGTTTTTCAGACTTTTCTCCCAGTGCCTCAAGATATTGAGCTAAACTTTTGTATATGGCTTTATTGTGTTCCGTTACGTTTGACTTTTATGGCAGTTTACCCATTTTTATACAGAGTTGTGGCCCTTGAATGTAGTAGATACGAAAGAAAAAAAATTCTGACTTTATCCTAATGCCTCAAGATTTTAAGCTGATATTTTCTGTATAGCTTTATCTTAATCTGCTACACAAATGCTTTGACTTTCATGTCAATTTACTCATTCTTTACTCATAGTTATGACCCTTTCCAACTTAGGAGATATGAAAATGCCCGAAAATATTGAAATCAACTTTAACTTCCACAGCAATTTACCCATTTTTCAGAGTTATTGCTCTTGAACTTAGGCGATATGAAAATTTGTTGGGCCCAGTAGTGGACATGTAATGAGTTGGCAGTACTCTCAGAATGCTGGTTAATCATTGGCTATTAATATGTCAGCACTTAATCATTTCGAAAGGAAGCCTGCTACATTTTTTCATTAGCAGCAAAGGATATATTATAAGCACTTTCCCATTAAAAGCACAACACATAGGGCATTGGCTTGGGTGGGGGAAACCAACAAATCAGCACCTAGGTTCACCGATGGTATTTGATCTTCAGACAATGACCATTTCAACTGAGCTAGATCCCACCCCTTCTCAAGCAAAGAAAGAAAGAAAGGAATGTTTTATTTAACGACACACTCAACACATTTTATTTACGGTTATATGGCATCAGACATATGTTTAAAGACCACAAAGATTTTGAGAGGAAACCCGCTGTCGCCACACAGGCTATTCTTTTATGACAGGCAGCAAGGGATCTTTTATTTGTGCTTCCCACAGGCAGGATAGCACAAACCATGGCCTTTGTTGAACCAGTTATTGATCACTGGTCGGTGCAAGTGGTTTACACCTACCCATTGAGCCTTGTGGAGCACTCACTCAGGGTTTGGAGTCGGTATTTGGATTAAAAATCCCATGCCTTGACTGGGATCCGAACCCAGTACCTACCAGCCTGTAGACCGATGGCCTACCACGACGCCACCGGGGCCGGTCTCAAGCAATGAAGGCAAAACAATACATGTACAATACTCAGTTTAGTTTCCAGATTAGCTGTCAGTGTTGGAAATATCACTGTATATTCTTTCCAAGACATACAACTTCAATCTTTCTTGATTTTTGTCAAGCCTGATGACTTCTGTAACAAATTTCCAGTAGAGGGAAAATAAGAAAGGAATACAAATAAAAAATACATAATCATAGTGGCATTGGTATATTTTTATCTTTAATCATGAACCCGAAACAATTAATAAACATTAAAACATGAAAGAAAAACAAAATGTTTGATCACATAAGTGAAAAAAACAAATTGTATATATTTTAAATATATATAAATAATATTAAAAACAAGGAATAAAAGTTATGTATTTTAACTCCGATATATGTATAAAAAGTATGAGTATTCAGTACTGTGTCCTGAAAATTAATAAACAATAACTCCGTTGGAGCGTTTGACAATTTGAGCTAGCACACGTTTAGACAAAACAATTAAAGGAGACCGGACACCAAACCATATATACGGTGTAATGAATTTGTTTGCTGTCATAAACCATAACACCCAACTACCGCGCTCCCCTTATTGACCAAGTTAAGCGTGCCAGTCTTGTTTTGGGGTTTTTTTCGCCGATGTTTGCCAGAAACTGTCGACAATTGATGAGCTAGACCCGTGACGTCATCGATGAGAGGAAAACGGAAGAAACTACTAAGCAGCATGGACGAACTTAGCGATTCGAGTGACGAAGAATTGTGTCCAGCTGATGCTAATGGCATCAAACCGTACCAGTTTGAACCACTTATCACAGACTTTTTTCCTAATCCTGGAAATGTTGTCTTAGATGAAAATTCGGATGAATGAACTGCCGAAGAAGACGAGGAAGCCATACGGTCATAGACTAGCATACAAGCAATTTTTAAAACATAATTTTTTATGACTTTTTTAATGTAAACTGAAGCAAATGGACCTAATTAGAAGAAAAGCACACAAAATGTAATAATACTTCATCACAAATCTTGTGCAGCATAGATGTAAATATGACACGTCAGTGGATATTCCAGAGGCCGATTTCGCAAATTTGCAAAAAGCGTCCCCTCCTCACCAAAGCAAGATATAATAATTTAACAAAAAAACTAAAATTAGCACACTTTTCTTTGTTCTTGTAACTAGTTATCCTCCAAGTTTTAATGTGTTTGGTTAAACCGTGTATTTTTAATTATTAAGAAAATGTGTTACCAGTCTGCCGAAACTGTCCACAGCCGGGTATAGAAACACAGAAATGTTGGAAAATATTATACTGTTGCCACATACTGACAATCAATTTACAACTAATATGTCATATCGACAATATTATTATGTAGTCTTTGCATTTATTAATATAAAATACAACAGGCCCATAGGAACTGGGGAGGGTCGGGCTTAGGGGCTTGTTCTCCATCACACACTCTAGGATGAAAATTTAAATTTTCACTACTCTACATAAATAAAGATGATACAAAGATAAAAATCTAGTTTGTATCCTTCACTAGAGACTGTATCTCCCCCCCCCCCTCACACACACACACTTCAAATATCGTTTCTACAGGCCTGTGCATATGTAGATAATATGTAGAGGGTGAGGTTAGGAGCCAGTTCCTTTTATCTTTAGGATTTTGTAATATGATTTCAAACCAACTGTTTCAGGTAGTTTGCTCCACATACTGACATAAAACACATTTGTTATATATTGGAATAAAATAAAAATAATTACAATATATCCAGAAGGAAGAAGGAAGTCCTGATGAAAATATATTACAGGTCAAATATATTACAGGTAAAACAAAATAATATATGATGCTTATTCCATGTGGTAATTATTGTTAATTTTGCTTTAAATTGCTAGATGCCAAAAGTGATTAATTATATTATTTTATGGTAACAGTTGAAAATTAGACGACCAATTGTTTCAACCTCTGCCAAAGGTACCAGGTTTTCTGCCAGAAAATAATTTGAGGGTACGTAATAAAACAGCCGCCCCCCCCCCCCCCCCCCCCCCCCCCACTTGTGAGCTTTTTTTTATCACATTAATTTTTGCCATTGTAACCAAAATCTGATGTAGAGTTTATACCCGGTCCATCAGTACCCCCCACCCCACCCCACCCCACCCCCACAGTCGTTTCTACGGGCCTGTAAAAACTAAATATATTCAAAGGAGTATATTGGGTAGTTATAGGTTTGAAATGTGTTTTATTGGACATTTTATTTCATGCACTTTTACAAATTTTAGTACATACAATGTCATGTCAGTTTACCCTCCGCACCCTCTGGCAGAAACCCAGGGGTAGGTAAACAATCATTTGGTGTAGAGTATTTTTAATATGACATACAGAAAGCATTGAAAAGTACAATTTTATTATGCTTTAATAATCGACATTAGCTTTAAAACTAATAAACCATCATTCCTTCTGGCCAGAGTACATTACAAAATCAGTCGGAAGTCGCTAGGTCAAATTGTTAGATAATTATCAGAATGCATTATACACGTTAAAATACTGTTATCCCCATCATGTTTGGTACCACAATGAGGCTGGGGATTCCCTCTATCTAATAAAGAACAGGTGACACCGTCATTATCCTTTATTTACCAATCAGAACGTTTGAAACAAACCAACCATGGTGTAAACAAATTCCTTTGTTACCAAGCAGATGACTTGAAAGCCAGTGTTTGATTGGCTACATGACTTCTGCGCATGCTCAGTGCGCATTTCAGGGCACACTTCCTTTTGGCAATTTTTACAAGCATGGTATGTCGAAATAGCGAAGTTGTTGAATTTAAATGCGAACGATAGGGAAAATTTAAGTGATTTAGTTCACGAATACCTTGGAAATCCTTGGGAAGAAGGTAATTAAACAGATAACTCAGACGATGACGGTAGTTCCATGGATTCTGAAGACAAATTCGACCCTAGACTGATTGGCTTCGATTCGGTCATGCAAAACGATGCGATTGCGGAGTATGCGACGTGCACAGCCGAGCATTTTGATCAAGTTGAATGGGAAAAGGCTACCAAATTCAGGTGAGTAAATTATTTATTCATACACTGCCTATGACTATCCAACTCAGGTGCCTATCATGTTTATTTCTGGTTATCTTTATCTCTGTAACAATCTACTAATAGACACTATAAATTCCACTACACAGTGTTGTTGTTTTTCTAGTAATAAGTGAAGTTTGTAATATTTTACAGACATTATGCTTGAGGGAAGAATCAAAATTAAAATGATAATTTTGCAGGAAAGCCTCCGTTTTTGCAAGTGTGATTGAGCTCTTTTGGTAATGCAGTTCAATACCGACTGCTCATAATATCTTTCCACTCATAATTTGAAAGAAATTTATTATTTCTTTATTTTCAGTTGTGTTTGCAAGTATGATCATGGTGATCCATGTTACCGACAGTTTATCCCAGAAGAGATGATAAGGAGAAGAATGGCTATGAGAGAATTAACACCAAGTAAGTGCAGGCAAACACCAGGTCATTTGAGTTTGAAGATGCTAAACGCATAGTCCAGTACCTGACAAACTACGCAGATGAAAATGCATTGGTTCTCCCTGGCCGTGTAGCAGGTTTCAAGAGAGATGACATCAAACTTATTCCCTCTTCACACACCAAGATTGTTGTGTATACACGTTACAAGGAAGCTCTTGAAAAAGCAGGTAAATACTTTATTAGGGCTAAACACAACTTTAGTGCAGAATAGAATAGTGCTCACCCTGTCCACTGCTAAATTAGCCAATTGCTAATTTTTATGCAAAATGGCTACAATATTTAGTATTTGGCTAAAAAAATATCACTTAAATTATTCCCATTTTAATCATTTAAAAAACCTTCCATATTTTCTGAAAATTAGCTAAACATAAATATATTCTAGGGTGAGCCCTGTGACATTTTAATTTGCCATAATCACACTAGACCCACTGGGAACTTTAAATGGGAGCCATCACTCCAGGTCCTTACCATCTACATTTTTAATGTAATTCTACAAGTGGACTAAATATCGAATATTATCAGTGCTCAAAGTACAGGGAAATTATAGTAATAATTATTATGTTACATGTTTTTTTAATAACAACAATTAACACCTCTCACAATTTGGTTTTTTTTTTTTTTTTTTTACTGCAAGGTCTGATAATGCATTTGTATAATAATTATGTAAAAAAAAATTCTGCTTGATAACTAATGACTACAGTTAACAAATCTTGGTATTTCTTTGTTATTCATTGCTTATGATTATTTTCTTATTTCTAGGTCAAAGGGTCATGGGTTCAAGCAGCTTTTATGAATTTTGAAATGACTGATTTATGTTGGACTTGCCAGAACAAAAACAACCTGATCTTCAGGAGTGCCAATCTGACTGACGCTAACAAGAGTGTGAGAGTCCGACAAGTGAACTTCCTGATCGATGAAGCCCACCTCGTCAGTAAAGGGTCAGTAATGTGTCCCTGCAGTAAAGGGTCCAATGCGGCCCAATTTCCTTGTTCCAAGGAAATATGGAATGCTGTTGTGTCCTTCTTGCACTACTTCTTCAGCAATTATGGCATTGGAGAAACTGATGTTCATCTCCACTGCGATAATTGCTCTGGACAAAACAAAAATCGTTTTGTTATTTGGTATTGTGCTTGGAGAGTGGCAATGGGTTTTCATAAATCCATCACTTTCTAATAGCAGAACACACCAAATTTGCCCGACTGGTGTTTTGGGCTTCTGAAGAAGGCATTTAAGCGCCATCTGGTGCCTGCTCTTAGTGTATTGGAGGAAGTGGTGAATGGGAGTGCAGCAGTTAACATTGCTCAGGTGACTGGAAAAGAAGATGGCACAACAGTTGTCCCCGTCTGTGACTGGCAAGCCTTCTCAAAGGACTCTTGCAAACCTGTTCCTGGTTTAAAGAAATACAAACATTTCAGGTATGTATATCGACTCAAAATCAGATCATACTTGAGGTGAATTTCTTACTAACCATTTCACGGAGTGAAAAGTAACTTCTGAAAATACTAAGAAAGAAAGAAGTATTTTATTTAATGACACATCAAACACATTTTATTTACGGTTATATTGGTGTCATACATATGGTTAAGGAACACAAAAATAATCAAGATAGGAAACCTGTGGCAGCTCCTGCCACATGGTCTACTGCTACCGAAAAGCAGAAAGGGATCTTTCATATGCAATTTCCCATAGACAGGACAGTACATACCACATCCTTTGTTAAACCAGTTGTGGGGCACTGGTTGGAATGGAAAAAGAGGCCAATAATTGATGAGTACTCAACTGACTGCGCTAAATTCAACCCCTAAGAATATAATTATTGGATCTTGATAGCAGATTATTTTAGTATTTATTGTGGAATACTATTAATAGCTATATGAAACCTTCCTTGCTGATGGATATAAAAGAATTTATACTAATTAGTTTATAATTGTTTTAAAACATTATTCTATTCTGGTCTGCTTAGTGTTGTTTTCATTTGTTTGTTATCCTGTGTTGTAAAAAAAATAATCATCTGCATTACCGTGCCATGGTCTTGACATGTAAAATATTAAAATAATCACTGCATCTTTTTCAGGTTTGATGCTGATCATCCAGGGATGGTGTTTGCAAAGAAGGACACCGAAGGAGAAGAAGTTCCTTTCCAGTTCTGATGGCTGATACGACATTCCCAGATGGAGAGGCCACACGGATCAAACCTCCAGGCCTGCCCCTCCAGAGACAGCAGTATCTCTACAAATCAATCAGGGAATTTGTAGACAATCCTTTCAAAGACATTGTCTGCCCAAGACCAGATGAGATGCTGCCTGCAAATTCTGACGAAGAAGAACTAAATGACTGAGAATGTGGGAAATTGAGGTGCACAGAGTCGCGGTCGTCCACGTGGTCGCGGTCGCGGTCGTCCACACGGGCCACACTAGACAGGATATAATAATATGTGATGTGCATAATATGAAACCCAAATCGGGACTGAACATAAAATATAGAAAATTTGAATCTGTATTTTTTTATGTTTGCATGGGAATATTCTGATGATATTTTGTGTACATAAAGGTACACTATTAAAGAATATACACACCAAATTTTGTTTTCATGGTATTTAAAGAAATGTCCGTTGCTAAGGACTTTATCTGGACAACTTTGATTGAAAATTATGCTTTTCGAACATTTTTCCGAGGGCTTAAATTTGGCAACTTCAAAGTTAGTTTTTGTCCAATTCCCTTTCAGATAAGCCCAAAAATTGACCCATGTGACTGGTTTTGTGGTGGAGGGTCATATAATAACACTAATTATTTTGTAAATTAAATTTCCGATAAACCTGGAGACAAAGAAAAAAAAAGACGACTAAAAGGCACAACCAAAGAATCAACATGTGTACCGGTATTGCTTGATAACTCTTACCGATGACATATTGCCTCGCTTTCGTTCAGATCTATGCATAATCCCGCCCACTTCTGTTTTTACCTCAAACCTAAGACTCGCAGCTGACCGGCGACTCGCAGCGAGCCGTGCGTTGGAGTAATGCGGTCTTTGACGCTGACTTAATCCATTACACACTACATGTCTTTTGGTGTCCGGTCTCCTTTAATAACATCGCTGATTGGATGGCATTTAATAATAATATTGACCTCTACTGGCACTAGAGATAGCCGGTTTAGCTATTCCAGGTTACTCCCACTTGTAACAAAAAAGGTGGAAACCTTTTTTTTAAATTTTAAAGTCCTTTATAATTATTTGATATACTGCATTGAACAGTCAGGAAGAACTACATTTATAGATTATTTCAGTATAATTTATGCTATTTCAAGCAGTTTGTATTTCACAAAAGCCTCTTGCCTCGGACTCGGACACTCGACCCAACAGAGCTCCGTACACAGGCATTGACAAGTGTTGATTGTGACCAGTTGCAAACTCTGGGTCCTTTGTTTTAATTGGAGTATAATACCTTGGTAGCTTTCTATTTAATCTTGTGATCAGCTCAGTGGCCTTGACAAATGTCTAGCCTAGTGGCAGTGGATTGATACTACTGTAGGTCCAACTTATGGCAGACTAAAATCACAGATGTCGGAAACACCAGTTAGTTTGACCACTATTTATTTATTATTATTTTAAATCATGCTCAAGTTACTGATGTCTGGGCAGGCAGATCCAATTGACGGATAGGAATTTGTTCCAATAATAGAAATGGACAGGTGCTTCGGACCGACAAAAGTGGGTCTGGCAAACACACGTTTTAAACAAATAATTTCAGTCTCAGATATCGAGAATCGGTCCCAGACCGGGAAACAAGGGCTTTTCCCCACCCTTGATACATATACATATATATATACATACACACACACACACACACACACACAGACACATATATATAAATGATAAAAGAAAACACGTGTCAGTATATATGTATTTAAAAATAATTTAAAGAAATAACTATCCTTTTACATATTTCAATCTTATCTTTAGAAAGGAACTGCTAAATATGACGTCATACATATTATGACGTTACTGCAGTAGAAGGGGATTGATTTAATTACATCATTGTTGTTTTTATCTAACGAAGAGCATTAAGAAGTGGACAAAACTTTCTAATAAAATACATTTCCTTTGTCTTTCTTTTCACTTCATCATTGGTATCTATGTGATAAAATGGGAAAATGGTGAATTTAATATCTTTTTGTGCCGCACATGTATTTAAATGTGGACTCAAGGGTATGCATCTTGTTTCAGGTTGTTTTATTTGCTGTTTGTGTACACATACTCTGGCTCTCAGCTGAGTGGTATAACCAATCTATTGTTCTTTGCATGTAATTACATAAATAACATTGTTAACCGAACAATCTATATCCCTGTGTACCCAAAATAAACCTTTGTGGTTGAATTCTATAAGTGTGCCTTCTAAAATATGGTGGCATGTTCCACAGTGACTTCGGTTACACTTTTTGAAACTGCATTTATGTTCTACTGTTGTAGATTCAAATCGTGCTTTTGTCAATATCTGTTTCAAGTTTTTGCTTTGTCTCTTACTATTTATAATTGAAATAGAGTCTAGTATGGATGACATTTTTTCATTTTGTTTTAAAATGTGCAATTCTGATAAGATCTTTTTATATATATCGGGGTTCTGCGGGTTATGGGTGGATACAAAGGCGAGCAGCCTTTTGTGCTGAAACAATTTGTTTTGGTTTTAAAAGATATTTTCTATCTAATACTACTGCCTTTTTGATACTATCTGATATTAGCTGTTTTGGATATCCTCGCGTTGTTGAGTTCCCGGAGACGTTGATCACGTGTTTGTATATTTGATACAATCATACAGATACGCCGTGCTAGGTTATATGGTATACTTCTTCTCGTATGACTCGGATGACAGGATGAGAAAGAAAGGTACTGTTTGCTATCAGTTGGTTTGTAAAATATATCAGTTTCTATTATGCATCCACTCTTGATTACTAAAGTGTCTAGAAAAGGAATTTTCTTTTTGTCTGTTTCCATGGTAAAGTTTATGTTACTATTCAGTGTGTTAAGTAACTCATGAAATAATTCCAAACAGTGCTTGGACAAAGGCCACAGTATGAAACAATCATCTAGAAAACGTTTCCAGTTCTTCTTGAAATATAGCTGAAAGTTTGATCCAAATATATTTGTAATTTTAGTTTCTAATATTTGCTCTAGGTAACCTAAAGTCAGTGTGGCATAGCTTGGTGCCATTTTGGTACCCATTGCCGTCCCTTTAATCTGTTTGTAGTGTTTCCCATCAAAGTAAAATATATTGTTTTCCAATATATATTTCATGCTTTCTACAATTAAAGACTTCGAAATTCGTTCTGGCAAAAGTTCAGGATATTTGGTTAACCAGTATGACACTGCGGTGATTCCAAGGTCATGTGGTATGCTAGAATATAGTTTTGTTACATCAAAATGTTACCAGTACGCTTTCTTCCATTGTCTTTTCTGGCAGGTTGTTGATGAAATTCATAGTGTCTCTTGTATAACTGGTTTCAACAATATATCAATGAAATTGCTCAGTCTGTGGGTTGCACACACCAGGCCAGCTACAATTGGTTGTAACTGTAAGTCATTAGGATGCAATAATTCTACATAACTTTTCTGTGCTTCTCTGCACATAGAATTAATAATCTGGCTCTTATGTACTTTAGGAAGGCCATAAAAATTGCTCTCCTTACATTCAAAATTTGTTAAATAATCAAATTCCTTTTTGGTCAGTTCTCCCTCAAATCGTTTTATAAATGTTTCAAGTTGTTTAAAGTTGTTTGATTTTACCTCTGTAATTTCTATGTAATTATTCTGATCTTCAATTATGGAAAGAGCCATTTGTTTGTATTTAGCAGTATTCATGATAACAATAGCACCACCCTTATCCGCTTGTTTAATAACAATAGACTTATCATTTGCTAAATTTAATAAACATTTTCTTTCATAATCTTTTATAGTTGAATTTGATTTAGGATTGTTATTGAGAGGATATTTTGAAACTATTTCGATATGATCATCTAGGTTTCTATTCCTACCTTTTATTGTTGAATTTGATTTAGGATTGTTATTGAGAGGATATTTTGAAACTATTTCGATATGATCATCTAGGTTTCTATTCCTACCTTTTATAGTTGAATTTGATTTAGGATTGTTATTGAGAGGATATTTTGAAACTATTTCGATATGATCATCTAGGTTTCTATTCCTACCTTTTATAGTTGAATTTGATTTAGGATTGTTATTGAGAGGATATTTTGAAACTATTTCGATATGATCATCTAGGTTTCTATTCCTACCTTTTATTGCACTCCAATAACTTTTATTCCAAACTATAGAATCATCATTAGAATTATTGTTTTCAAAAAAGTATTCAATGTATCTTAACTGGCGACAGAATTCGTTAATATCTTCTTTTAATTCTTCTATATTGTTATTCTTTGGTGTGGGGGTAAATTTCAAACCTTTTCCAAAACCCGTGTTTTTGTGACAGTGAATTTTCGGTGAGATAAGTTGATTATTTTTATTTCCGCCTCCTGTGGGTGATTTTCAGCCAACCTGTCTGTTCTGAGCTCCTGCAGTGGGCTAAAAAAGGGTTCGACCCTTGTTCTCTGTGGTCTGTTTTCCACACTGCTTGTGACTTGTTGATTCTCTCTTTGGTCTGAATTTCTAAGGGTGTTGTTTCTCTGCCTTTGGCTCGAGGCTGTTCTGTGATGATGCTCTGTATTGTTGTTATTTTGACGACTACGGCCATTTTGTGTTTTTCGTCCAGTGTGTGTTACGTATCGGCTAGTCCTTTTTTTATTACCGTATTTCGGATGTTCTCTATACATTAACTCTTGCTTTTCAGTGTTGTTTTCATGATGTTTGTTTCTCCAACCATGACTGCTATTATTTTGCATACATTTCCACAAATCTACACAAATAATGAAATGTTGTTACCACCATGAAGTTATGCACTTTATTTTACAACCATTCTGATTTCATTCATTGAAAGACATAATGGATAATTTTGGATTATTTATAAAATTATTTCAAACATTTATAAATGTATGTATACTGCAGGGAGGGAATCAGTTTCCAAAACCAGATTTATTATTCTTAGATTTGGATTATTTATTAAATTATTTCAAACATTTATAAATGTATGTATACTGCAGGGAGGGAATCAGTTTCCAAAACCAGATTTATTATTCTTAAATTTGGATTATTCACGAAAAGGTATGGTTGGTGTGAAAAGTGTTAATGTTTTATTCATCTATTGTGCAAGAAGCCTTCACTAGATGCTAACGGAGAATCCAGCTTGGCACCCAATTTTCTCTCAGTTTTCTGCAGTAAATAACTTTTGTACTGTAAACATAACACATGTGGCATTCCTACCACCAGCCCTGTAAAAGGCAGGGCATGACTGAAATATGATAACATTCGTACCACCAGCCCTGTAAAAGGCAGGGCATGACTGAACTATGATAACATTCGTACCACCAGCCCTGTAAAAGGCAGGGCATGACTGAACTATGATAACATTCGTACCACCAGCCCTGTAAAAGGCAGGGCATGACTGAACTATGATAACATTCGTACCACCAGCCCTGTAAAAGGCAGGGCATAACTGAAATATGATAACATTCGTACCACCAGCCCTGTAAAAGGCAGGGCATAACTGAAATATGATAATATTCGTACCACCAGCCCTGTAAAAGGCAGGGTATGACTGAAATATAAAATTATAATGAACAGTTGTTTATACAGTTTTGGAGACTGATATTTAGTCTATTGTTGAACACCACTAATTTGGTTTAATTGCTAAACAGAGGGCATTGAGACACATATATCCTTTGGCCTTGCAAACTAACAATAAATCACAAATTGATAGGCTGAGTCATGCAATTGTACAATGTAAATATTTATAAAATGTTTTAGTGCACCTTAAAATTTATCAGTTGGTTTTAAAATGATTGTCTTAAAATTTAAAATGATTGTGATGCAAAACGTATATAATGTGGTCATTGTTTTCAATCGGTGAAAATAAGTTGAGTATTAGATAATGAATGCGAGAATTGAATGTCTTGGATCCAAAAATGTCCTATTTACAGTAAAAAGTATTTGGGGGTGGGCTTAAACAGTAATATATGGCCACATTTTACTCTTGGTGCTCATTTCCATGCTGATCTTGGATTTAAATGATGATGCAATATATCAGTTACAAAAGATTATTTTATTACTAGACCTTTGCAGCAGTTTGTTTTCTTTTGTACAAAACACATTCATGTAGTTTAATGGAAATGAATACATCTATTACTTGACAGAGAAGAATTTTTAAAAATAAAACGCTATTAAAGCAGATACAACAACGAATATTTCATTCAGTTGACTGATCCATTACATAAAGGATTAAAGCAGATGCAACAACGAATAAATCATTCAGGATTAAAGCAGATACAACAACGAATATTTCATTCAGTTGACTCATCCATTACATAAAGGATTAAAGCAGATACAACAACGAATATTTCATTCAGTTGACTGATCCATTACATAAAGGATTAAAGCAGATACAACAACGAATATTTCATTCAGTTGACTGATCCATTACATAAAGGATTAAAGCAGATACAACAACGAATATTTCATTCTGTTGACTCATCCATTACATAAAGGATTAAAGCAAATACAACAACGAATATTTCATTCAATTGACTGATTTTTGCTGTAACGGATGACACTCATTTGGAAGGCTTTATATTGATGGACACCTTACAGTTCATGAAATAACCAGCTTAATGAGTTAACCATCTCTTCTGCCATTACTCTAAACCATCATAGAAAAACATGTGATCTCAATTTATAGACAACTATCTCAAACATTTTGATCTTCTTTATCCTTCCTATATGAACAAATCTGTCAACGTTTAGTCAAGAAAAAACAGGTGTGTGTTGAAAAAGCATGAGATTTTTTAAATTCACACAATTTAACCCCAAATTGCAAGGGTTTTTTTAGGTTTTTTTTATTACAATACGTTATATGAACATTACATAAATAGAGGGTATTATACGAGCTTGTGTGTCGTACTGATTTTACGAAACATGAACATGAATCCTGACATGAGTTTCGTAAAATCATTACCATTCACACACGAGTGTAATAATTTCTTTATTATCCACATTATCCAAAATATTATTTTCTCGAATAATACGCTAGGACCAAGTCAAAATGTAACTAAAAGAGATGAGGTCATTGTGATAAGCGTTTACACTGGGAAAGCCGCATTAATTTATAACATCGTTTCACAAAATTATATCATTCGTTGTTTACGTGAAATCATTATGACACGTGGGTCATACTGGTTATATTTCCCTGAATATCTTGAACTATGTGGATAATAATGTCATATATACTTGTTAACTTTAGACCGTGGCATTAAAAATATAACAAAAGTAAAACCTCATTACCGACATCGTGTGAAATATACTGGAATTATACCCATTTTCGTGAGACATTTATTAATTGTACAAAAATAATCTCTTGAAGTGTACTCTTGTTACCAACATTTTATTGCCCAAACATACAAAACAAACTGATACAAGTATTGTTTATATATCTAACTGATATTTCGTTGTCTTGCTGTGACATGTGATTTTAACAGCGTGTGTATCGCTGTCAACTCTGGGCCAGAGTCTGGCACTTCAAACTTGTCATAGTTGCATCATGTATGCAAGTCATTGGGACTAAATTGGATAGTTTGATATATGGCTTGTTGAATCAGCGGCAACACGCTTCGTAGCAATTACAATGACTGGGCTGGGGACTCTTATTTACGTGTCCTTATCCACTTAGGTTCAGGCCTTCGTAGCCATTACGATGACTGGGCTGGGGACTCTTATTTACGTGCCCTTATCCACTGAAGGTTCAGGCCTTTGTGGCCATTACAATGACTGGGCTGGGGACTCTTATTTACGTGCCCCTATCCACTTAGGTTCAGGCCTTCGTAGCCATTACGATGACTGGGCTGGGGACTCTTATTTACGTGCCCCTATCCACTTAGGTTCAGGCCTTCATAGCCATTATGATGACTGGGCTGGGGACTCTTATTTACGCGCCCCTATCCACTTAAGGTTCAGGCCTTTGTAGCCATTACAATCACTGGGCTGGGGATCGATGAGTCGACTCTTATTTACGTGTCCCTATCCACTTAGGTTCAGGCCTTTGTAGCCATTACGATGAATGGGCTGGGGACTCTTATTTACATACCCCTATCCACTTAAGGTTCAGGCCTTCGTAGCCATTACGATGACTGGGCTGGGGACTCTTATTTACGTGCCCCTATCCACTTAGGTTCATGCCTTCGTAGCCATTACGATGACTGGGCTGGGGACTCTTATTTACGTGTCCCTATCCACTTAGGTTCAGGCCTTCGTAGCCATTACGATGACTGGGCTGGGGACTCTTATTTACGTGCCCCTATCCACTTAAGGTTCAGGCCTTCGTAGCCATTACGATGACTGGGCTGGGGACTCTTATTTACGTGTCCCTATCCACTTAGGTTCAGGCCTTCGTAGCCATTACGATGACTGGGCTGGGGACTCTTATTTACATGCCCCTATCCACTTAAGGTTCAGGCCTTCGTAGCCATTACGATGACTGGGCTGGGGACTCTTATTTACGTGTCCCTATCCACTTAGGTTCAGGCCTTCGTAGCCATTACGATGACTGGGCTGGGGACTCTTATTTACGTGTCCCTATCCACTTAGGTTCAGGCCTTCGTAGCCATTATGATGACTGGGCTGGGGACTCTTATTTACGTGCCCCTATCCACTTAAGGTTCAGGCCTTCGTAGCCATTACCATGACTGGGCTGGGGACTCTTATTTACGTGCCCCTATCCACTTAAGGTTCAGGCCTTCGTAGCCATTACCATGACTGGGCTGGGGACTCTTATTTACGTGTCCCTATCCACTTAAGGTTCAGGCCTTCTTAGCCATTACAATCACTGGGCTGGTGATCGATGAGTCGACTCTTATTTACGTGTCCCTATCCACTTAGGTTCATGCCTTCGTAGCCATTACGATGACTGGGCTGGAGACTCTTATTTTCGTGCCCCTATCTACTTAACCTTTAGACTACTGAATTCTCGTTGGAGTTATTTCCCCTCAGTACTGGATTAATTTTGGGGGAAATCAGTTATAGCCAGTACCTAACTTTGATCATATATAATGTTTGAAATACTTAAGAAATGCATAAAATAACTTATGTATATGAAACAATATACATTATTTTGGGGTTTTGTATTTTTTCTTTTGGCAAAAAGCCTTTTTTTTTTTTTTTTTAATAACAAGATATAACCATTTTTAAAAATCAACAAGTAATATATTAAACAACATTATGAATGCCTAGTAACACATTTAATTACATGTATCATATTTTCTTTGTGTTATTTAAATAAATAAATAAATAAGTAAGTAAATAAATAAATAAACAAAACAATTAACAAACAAACAAATAAATAAATAAACAATGTTATGTACATATATACAGGATTGCGGACGGGAGAAAACCTTAACAAGTAAACAGTAAGTATATTGGGTGTTTAGTTTACACTGGGTGTTTAGTCATATACATTTTATTGTTGAATTATTTTATTGGTCAAATAAATTAAAGAATTAAATTTCAATAAATAAACAATATATACAAATACTGCCTATGTGTCTTTGTTTCAACAGAATAGTTTTTGTTTGATTTTGCCCTAATCCTCTGGTTCATGGAGCTGTTTTGTGCACTTGATTTATATATTCCTGAGGGTATGGTAGCGCTCACAGCATGGAAAGGCACACAAGGATACAGAGCACTTGGCACACCTGAACTGGGTTTGATGGCATTTTACCTTTCTGTCGGAACATACAACACAGTCATTGCAGACCAGGCTACCAGACGGCATCTTTGTGGTGGTCACGCTCAGGAAGTGTCTTTCTGTCAGACGACTGGGGGGGTGGGGGGGGGGGGGGGGGGGTGTTACTTACTTGTCTACCTGCACGTGAGCACCCTAAGCGTTCGTAGCCATCCAACAACCCATAAATGACCGCAAGTCGGACTTTCTCCGGCTTGACATGAAGGCCCGGTTTTGAACATCTAAAAACAATCAGTGCGTTGCAAAATGTAACTTCTAACAAATAAAAAAATTACTGCGATAGTGGCTCAGGTGTTTATCTGCCCTGTCTACACCACCCATGTACTTTGTGTACAACTCGATGGCCTTTGGTTTTTCAACATCTCGGTGGAAGTTTGGGTGCGTCTTAGACTTCATGCGTTTAAAAAAACATGAACAATTGTGAATTGTACTCAGTACATTGACTTGTTTCTTATCAGTCCATGAGAGAAATAACATTTTGTCATCCCTAACAACCTTAACTGGGTCACCCTTTTTGATCTTACACTCTTTCACCTCATCAGGGACACCGCATCGATTTACCCGCAGGGTACCACATGCTCCCATCTGGTTGTCGGCAAGATCCTGAAATAAAGCAGGAGAGGTAAAAAAGTTGTCCATGTACACATGTCGGGCAGTGTTATACAAAGGCCGACACAAAGATGTAACAACAGAATGAGCAAGACCGTGGTCACGTACAGCATTTTCCTTACCGCAGTACACTTGCCAGTTGTACCCCGTCTTGGCGTCAGCCAACACCCAAGCTTTCATCCCCCACTTGTGCAGCTTGTTTGGTATATACTGCATTAAATTTGTCCTACCTTTGAATGAAATCATGCTTTCATCAACACTCACCTCTCTGTCAGGAAGGAAATATTTTTGAAAATTGGCAACGAGAAGGTCAATAAAAGGCCTCACCTTGAATAATTTGTCATGATTCGGGTTGTCCCTCGGCACATCTCTCGAGTTGTCACTGAGGTGAAAAAAATGCAAAATTTGTAAAAACCTGTCTCTTGACATGATCTCTCTGAATCCAGGCATCTCAGATACTTTATCATTTGTCCAGTAAGATGATTAGCTTGGATGTTTGGTGACTCCCATGGCTAACAAAATTGATAAAGATGCCCTGATCTCACCTGGTGAAACATTTTTCCACTGCCGAAAATTTGAAAATTGTTTCAAGTTTTCTTTGCCATCAACTGAAACAAAATACTGGTCGGCATATACATCGGTTTGTGTGACCATCAAACTGATAATTTCATCATTGAAAAACAAACTAAAAATATCGTACTCACTTGCGTTTTCCAGTATGTCTTGTGGGTCCCGAATTCTGTCTAAAATCAAAAAGCCAGCCGTGATCATATGCATTTTGCATTGGGTCGCCGATGTTTACACCCTCGCTTTCCTTCTCACTTTTGTTTTCACTCAATTCATCACCATTCATTCCTTCTGTCATTCACCCTAACGCTTGCCGATATTCGACATCGGTAAAACCTTCAAACTCACCATCACTTTCGCTGTCAGAATTGCCGAAAAATTCATTCAAATCGCCGGCAGCCGCCATTTTTGTTGCTTACACGATGAAAAAATCTGTGAAAAAAACCCAGTGTTTACAAACACAAATTACCGATCGATGACAGTTCAAGTCTTCCACCATATGCAATCCAGAATGTTCCCTAAATATAATTGACACATCATTTCCTCCCAAGATGCATTAGAAACCACAGGAAATACGATTTAGTAAAGCAGGTCCCAATGGTGAGATATCTCGCCTGCAGTAGTGAAGCACTTGCGTGACGTCGGCGAGATATCTCGCCTGCAGTACTCGGAAGGTTAAGGTTCAGGCACGCCCATCCCGGACTTAGTCTCTGACATAGCCATTACATTGACAACATTATAATCACGTGTCATTGTATAAACTCCATGTACTTTTTTAACAATGTACCACACAATTCTCACTTTGGCAAACGTTAAGCATTTGGGACAATTCGGCCTGTTACATTCTCAGAAACCAAAATTAGCCAACGTTTTTTCTCCTGCGCAAGTTTGCGGGAGGTTTGATCAAATACTGGGAGACTGCTGTGGAATCCAGGAGGGTTGACAGGTCTGCCTATGAAGTCTGGTTTAGACCAGGGTATTCTTGTAAAACTGCATTATTAAATATGGTCAATACAAGGCAACAATTTGTAGACAAACGTCTTTTAGTCTCTGTGACACTAACTGATTTTAGAAAGGCTTTTGACCATGTGAATCATAATATACTTTTACAAAAACTCCACATTTACAAAATTAGTTCCAGCTGTTCTAAATGGAGTACCGGTAGTTCTTATCTTAGCTTCAAGGACAAGTCATAGCTTTTGGTAAATGATCAGTCAAAATATATATGAACATAATCCACGGAGTACCGGTAGTTCTTATCTTAGTTTCAAGGAACACGTTATAGCCTTTGGTAAAGATCAGTCAAAGCATATATGAACATAATCCATGGGTGACATTCCTTTATATATAGATAAATCATTGTTGATCTCCTCTAAGTAGAAAAACATATTTAAAAAACACTTAAAATACTTAAAAACACAAAACTCTAATATTTTTACTAGGAACTCACAAGACACGTCAAAACTGTTAAGATAAACAGGGCGACCAACCTAATGGAAATATTTTTCCGGAATTTTCTGGTATTTTCATTTTTAAGCACACGAACGCCCCTTTCAAAACAATAGTTTTACAGCACGCGAAAACACCATTTTCAAAAATATTAAAAATAATTTAAGCAGCGCCATATTTGGCATATTTAAAAAATAACAACAACCAAAGAGATACATAACAATACAAAAATTTTATTATTTATTGGAATGTTATGTATTCAATAATAAAAGTATAAATCAATCCACATAAGTGACAGAATTTTTCTACTTGCTTTTTAAGCACATCCCTACTTTATGGCTTGTCTAGTAAAAGATGCTAAATATATTCAACAGTGTAAATAAAGTTACTATACCTAGTACAGCAATTAACTGCATTATCACACACACACACACACACACACACACACACACACACACACACAGACCAAACATCACAAATCATCACCAAAAAAATCCCCTAAACGCCTCAGTAGTGTAGTACAGTTTCACTCCCACCTACAGATTAGTAATAAAGTGACAAACTTGGGACCAATGTTATTTTTATGTGCCACATTTGCACTATTTCATCAGTGGGGTCTAACTAATTTGTGGTTAACTGAATCGGGGACAAAACGTCTGGTACCCACATTAAGACTGGCTATCGTTCTGCATTACGCTTACATTACTATTAGAGTCGCACTTTTCACGGCAAAATCTTATAATGGTTTGTAAAAATTTACATTGATTATAGTTTAACTTACTTGAATAAAACAAGATCGGTAGGTATATTAATTAATTAATATTAATATCATGAATGTGTCACGGATTAGTGGTAGGCAAATAGTATTTAGTGAAATGTTGCACGTGAAAGCATACGAAAAGAACTTCAACTTAAAAAGAGAATTGTGGATCCGTTTCTTTTGTTTTTGTACGATCGCAATTGTTCTGTTATATGTTCAGGTTTTTACACACCGTGGCAAAGTTACATACATCACCACAGAACCGATGTCTGCCCCGTAGTAATTACTATATGATATTTGAAATATCTTTAAAATAAATAAAACTACATAACAATTAAGACAAATTTCATACATGGCTTCAGTTTACTTGATTGTCAAAAAAAATTTCATTGGTCGGCTGTTGACAAATACAGCCAATAGACAAACGTCTTAGTAATAACATGAAACAGTCGATAATACCAAGTTCAGGTTGCAATGGAGAATGCAGAATGCTAAACTCTGTTTAATAAACTCTGGATTTAAAAATATAGAAAATAAAAAATATATTCAGAAATGGTTGCTTCCCAAAAAAAAATAATGATAGCGAATTTGGAAAAAATTCCAGATATTTGGCATTAATTCCGGAATTCCGGATATGGGTTAAAAATTCCAGATTTTTTGGAAAATTCCGGAAAGTTGGTCACCCTGGATGAATGATTTAATTATTAAACAAAGGACCTCTGATAGTCAGGTCCCATTTCTTTAAAAAAAAGAGTGCTTACTTATTGAAGTACGAGCATTTCTTTTTCACATACTTTTCTAACCTAATTTCAGGGTGCTGAGAAATTACATTTAGGGGGTCAAAATGACAAACATAAAAAGGTTGTATACGAAATTACACTTGTGTTGAAAATGCATTGTATTTAAGTATAATACAGTGTCACAGATTATGTTTTTAGCTATTTTTGTGCGCTAATTTCTTTAGGATTGTATCCAACATACTTTTCTAACCAAATTTAAATATGTTGAATCCAAAAACAGGTGTTGGCCATTTGATAAATAATGCTTATGTAGTCAAAATAACAAAAACATGCCTTTATACTTGGATATGACACAATAATAATGTTCAGACATTCATAATATTATGAAACGCCTAAATGTAATTCTTAAGATATTTTCTATATTAGAATAGAAAACCAAAATGTCTGTTTTCAAACGATGTAGATACAAATTAATGTCTTTACAAGCATCGAAATTAGAGGCAAAATTCTAAACGAAAATTTATTATCTCAGATAGGGAATTGTATTTTTTTTTTTTTTTTTTTTATTACCTAAAATGTGTTTTTTCGTACTTACGAAATTATTTGAAGACAAAATCCAGTTTGGGCTTCTTACAAATATTAAGACGACTAGAAACGCATTGAATAAACACACTGATATTCTAAAAAATAAAAAAAAATAAAAAAATTAATATGGAAGTTTAATCGTAGAAATATTTTATTAATTGGAAACATCTTACAATGCAGCAAACTCAGGAATGTCCCTTTAATCTTTTTTGCAATAAACGATTTACATAGGCCAGAAATACAGAAATATTCATCAAAGACTAATTTAAGACTACTATTTTAAAATAAAAATGTGTACGTTATATGTTCTTATTGCTGTTTCACGAGTTACTTCATAAAATTTAATATTAACCAGAATGCTGATTTCAAATTTTGATTAATGTATGGTTTTACTGTTTACAAGGGCAGTGTTTGATGAACACTGGGATCAGTATCTGTACTGGTATGGTACATGTTGTCATGGTTTTATAGGTACATGTGTATAATCGCATTAACTACAATCATTGGTGCACTGTTGATCATGCAGATGCTCATCGGTTGCTACATGCAATCCTTCTTGAATTTTTATGTGGTAATTTTATGGTCACAAGGCCCAAAATTGACAAACTGTAATATATAGTACAATCAGGTACAATCCTTGAGTTGAATAAGACATTTTACACAGACTATTTACAGCATACAAAGCTGACCTGGAAGTGAATACTTTGTTGGTGATAATGAATGACTTGCTATACCCATACCAATACCCATTGTTGAAACAAACTCAAGATTCACATGTACCTGAGAAATTACTCGGGAAGTCAGTCTTGATTGTTGGCGGACAGGCATTGGTTCAAAGTCCAAAACACAAAGGGATTAAAAGGTTTGAGAAATATACTGACATATGTTGTAATTGATTGCTGCAAGTCTCTGTTAACCAAACTAAATGTACAAATTAGATATATATATATATATCCCGTAAGGTTGCCAATACCTCATACTGAACAGAAAGCAGTGTAAAATATCTAATTTCCTCTGAAATTTTAATAAAAACTTTGCGTTGAATGCAAAATGGGTGGGTGGTTTCACTGAGGATGATGCCTTGTTGAGTAGTAACATTGAGTTGAATGTAGAATAACCAAAGACAAAACACGGGGAATCTGATTCCAGAATAGCAGGGCTCGAACTGAGTTGAATGTAGAATAACCAAAGACCAAGCACGAGAAATCTGATTCCAGAATAGCAGGGCTCGAACTGAGTTAAATGTAGAATAACCAAAGACCAAGCATGAGAAATCTGATTCCAGAATAGTAGGGCTCCATCTGAGTTGGATGTAGAATAACCAAAGACCAAACACGAGGAATCTGATTCCAGAATAGCAGAGCTCCAAGTGAAGAATCTGTTGCCTGCGGCAATTTTGAAATGTTTTTGCCATATAGGTAAAATGCTCAAAGATGGAAATATTTAGTATGCCTACGGTAATTTTAAATTGGTAACTTTTGCAACAAATATAAAAACCAAAATAGTCCCTTCAGCCGACGATAATAATTTGCATCAGTTGGCAAAAACCTCCCATAGATGAAGTACCTGACTGACAGCAAATCATATTGCAACTGCGGCAATTGCTGTCAGTGCCATCGTTAAGTCCGAGCCCTGGAATAGTAGTTCATTCAATTCACTGTTCAAAACAATTGCTGTTGTTAAACAACCCTTTCACCAAATGCCCATTCATGTTAAAAGACTCTTAGCATAATATTTGATGTAATAAAAAAAAAAGTAAAAAAAGTAATGTATTATTAAATAGACTACGTTTTGGACAATATATTTCCACCCATTGCAAATAGTTATGATATGGCAGCCATCTTGAATCATACCACAAATATGTTCACCTCATTTGTGTTGTATGCTGCGATACATTCTTGCATTTATGACAGCAATTAATACCCTTGTTAAGATTTGGATATCGATTTTATGGCAAATGGCCACCTTTCTGTCTGCCATCTTGTTTTTCAACTTTTTGAAACGTCGAATTTCAGCCTCAAAATGTCCACAGGTCTAGCTCATGGACTATAAACACTGGGTTAGATCTTGATTAACAGATCTTAATTTTAATTTCTAGCCAAATATTACAACTTACTGAGCTGAAGGTTAAATAGATCCATAATCTCGTGAAATAAGTTTCATTGTCACTCGCTAAAGCTCATGACAGTTGGAAATTATTTCACTTGGACATATAAACATGATACGAAATGGAAGCGTGTTTAATTTCCTATAATTACTAATGGCAAAATGTAACTGGTTTCCTTTCTGAGACTATTTTTTAGAATTTCCAAATGTTTGACATCCAATAGCCGATGATTTATAAACCAATGTGCTTTAGAGGTATCATTAAACAAAACAAACTTTAACTTTAATTCTATTTGCTGCGTAGTCTAATAGCTATAACTTGCTTTTTTACTTGCGGAAGACATTGCATTTAATATGTAATTAAGGACTCTTTTAGTTGGAAACATCTTAACAACAGCACAAAACCCAGGACCTCCTCGGTATCTGTCAGATTTTAGCATATCCAGCATGTTTCTCGTTCCTCGGTATCTGTCAGATTTTAGCATATCCAGCATGTTTCTCGTTCCTCGTTATCTGTCAGATTTTAGCATATCCAGCATGTTTCTCGTTCCTCGGTATCTGTCAGAGTTTAGCATATTCAGCATGTTTCTCGTTCCTCGGTATCTGTCAGATTTTAGCATATCCAGCATGTTTCTCGTTCCTCGGTATCTGTCAGATTTTAGCATATCCAGCATGTTTCTCGTTCCTCGGTATCTGTCAGATTTTAGCATATCCAGCATGTTTCTCATTGTCCTGGTCTTGTAGAAACCTGAAATTAATTTTATGAGAAACAATAAAGGTATGTATTTATATGTGATACCTCATTAACTGGGTGAATGTAGGCTAGCCATTAGATATAAGATTGATTGGCACTGGGTTCGCATCCCAGTACCACCTCTTACCAAAGAGTGATATTTGACATCTTAATGGGTAGGTGTAAGGTTAAAGTCACTATACACCAACTTTTCTCTCAGCAACCACTAACAACTCAGTACCACCTAAGAGTGATATTTGACATCTTAATGGGTAGGTGTAAGTTAGTCACTATACACCAACTTTTCTCTCAGCAACCACTAACAACTCAGTACCACCTAAGAGTGATAGTTGACATCTTAATGGGTAGGTGTAAGGTTAAAGTCACTATACACCAACTTTTCTCTCAGCAACCACTAACAACTCAGTACCACCTCTCACCTAAGAGTGATATTTGACATCTTAATGGGTAGGTGTTAAGTTAAAGTCACTATACACCAACTTTTCTCTCAGCAACCACTAACAACTCAGTACCACCTAAGAGTGATATTTGACATCTTAATGGGTAGGTGTAAGGTTAAAGTCGCTATACACCAACTTTTCTCTCAGCAACCACTAACAACTCAGTACCACCACCTAAGAGTGATATTTGACATCTTAATGGGTAGGTGTAAGGTTAGTCGCTATACACCAACTTTTCTCTCAGCAACCACTAACAACTCAGTACCACCTCCACCTAAGAGTGATATTTGACATCTTAATGGGTAGGTGTAAGGTTAAAGTCACTATACACCAACTTTTCTCTCAGCAACCACTAACAACTCAGTACCACCTCTCACCTAAGAGTGATATTTGACATCTTAATGGGTAGGTGTAAGGTTAAAGTCACTATACACCAACTTTTCTCTCAGCAACCACTAACAACTCAGTACCACCTAAGAGTGATATTTGACATCTTAATGGGTAGGTGTAAGGTTAAAGTCACTATACACCAACTTTTCTCTCAGCAACCACTAACAACTCAGTACCACCACCTAAGAGTGATATTTGACATCTTAATGGGTAGGTGTAAGGTTAAAGTCACTATACACCAACTTTTCTCTCAGCAACCACTAACAACTCAGTACCACCTAAGAGTGATATTTGACATCTTAATGGGTAGGTGTAAGGTTAAAGTCACTATACACCAACTTTTCTCTCAGCAACCACTAACAACTCAGTACCACCTAAGAGTGATATTTGACATCTTAATGGGTAGGTGTAAGGTTAAAGTCACTATACACCAACTTTTCTCTCAGCAACCACTAACAACTCAGTACCACCTCTCACCTAAGAGTGATATTTGACATCTTAATGGGTAGGTGTAAGGTTAAAGTCACTATACACCAACTTTTCTCTCAGCAACCACAAACAACTCAGTACCACCTAAGAGTGATATTTGACATCTTAATGGGTAGGTGTAATGTTAAAGTCGCTATACACCAACTTTTCTCTCAGCAACCACTAACAACTCAGTACCACCTCTCACCTAAGAGTGATATTTGACATCTTAATGGGTAGGTGTAATGTTAAAGTCGCTATACACCAACTTTTCTCTCAGCAACCACTAACAACTCAGTACCACCTCTCACCTAAGAGTGATATTTGACATCTTAATGGGTAGGTGTAAGGTTAAAGTCGCTATACACCAACTTTTCTCTCAGCAACCACTAACAACTCAGTACCACCTAAGAGTGATATTTGACATCTTAATGGGTAGGTGTAAGGTTAAAGTCACTATACACCAACTTTTCTCTCAGCAACCACTAACAACTCAGTACCACCTCTCACCTAAGAGTGATATTTGACATCTTAATGGGTAGGTGTAAGGTTAAAGTCACTATACACCAACTTTTCTCTCAGCAACCACTAACAACTCAGTACCACCTAAGAGTGATATTTGACATCTTAATGGGTAGGTGTAAGGTTAAAGTCGCTATACACCAACTTTTCTCTCAGCAACCACTAACAACTCAGTACCACCTCTCACCTAAGAGTGATATTTGACATCTTAATGGGTAGGTGTTAAGTTAAAGTCACTATACACCAACTTTTCTCTCAGCAACCACTAACAACTCAGTACCACCTAAGAGTGATATTTGACATCTTAATGGGTAGGTGTAAGGTTAAAGTCGCTATACACCAACTTTTCTCTCAGCAACCACTAACAACTCAGTACCACCTAAGAGTGATATTTGACATCTTAATGGGTAGGTGTAATGTTAAAGTCGCTATACACCAACTTTTCTCTCAGCAACCACTAACAACTCAGTACCACCTAAGAGTGATATTTGACATCTTAATGGGTAGGTGTAATGTTAAAGTCGCTATACACCAACTTTTCTCTCAGCAACCACTAACAACTCAGTACCACCTAAGAGTGATATTTGACATCTTAATGGGTAGGTGTAAGGTTAAAGTCACTATACACCAACTTTTCTCTCAGCAACCACTAACAACTCAGTACCACCTCTCACCTAAGAGTGATATTTGACATCTTAATGGGTAGGTGTAATGTTAAAGTCACTATACACCAACTTTTCTCTCAGCAACCACTAACAACTCAGTACCACCTAAGAGTGATATTTGACATCTTAATGGGTAGGTGTAAGGTTAAAGTCGCTATACACCAACTTTTCACTTGGCAACCACTAGTGCTCATTTTTAAGGATTTTGGTCGCTTAACCCGAGGGCAAGTATGGGTTCACATTGAGGTTGCCCCTCCAAAAATTTGGTTGCCCTGATTTCATCCATGTTTTGAAAATACAGTTATATTTATATTCCAATAAAACAGCAACCAACAGGTTTGGAATTAATATGTTGTCAATATAAAATGTAATATGTACTGTCTGACAATAAAATACATTACTTTTCAATAATGTTTTTAGTTATACTCATGTACACATAGGGCCTAATTGCTTAAGATGTTTGGCAACACATCAGCTATTTTCCAATCGAATGCACTCTATGTTCCAATCGAACACATTGGAATATTTCCTATTCGGAATACTTCAGCCTATTACGATTTTTCCTGATTTCTCACAGAATCAGCCGAGGAGTTCCGAGTGGCAAACAAACCTACGTGATTTCGACTGATTGACTGACACGTTAGATAACGACAGTTTAAAAGCGATTGTGGGCAAGGAAACTGCACATTATTATGGGACACAACTCGCCGTTTGGTATTAAAAAATTGTCAGTCGTCCAACGGGCATCTAGTATGATAGAATTAAGTTGCCTGACTTAATATTAGGTTGTCACAGATGACAATAAAATTGAGCGCTGAACCAATTACAACTATCAAGTAAGCTCTGTCCAAGTCAGATAGCCCAAATAGTCGAAGTGTGTGCTTGAATCTTAATTGGATATGAGCACAAAAATAAGTTAAAATTAAAATTAATAATTCCATAAATCATTATTGTTTGTTAACGTTTTCTTTAGGGATATTTCAGAGTTAAAACAGTTCCATTCGAGGTGGTTATTAAGCCGCCTGGACTGCATCAGACTGTTCTAAATACTCGTCGGGTACGACTTGATGCGTCAGACAGCAAGGATCCAAACAGTGGTGATAATTCAGGTCTCAGGTGTGTACATGTTGCAGAATGAACAGAAAAGGTGAAAACACAATTAAAACATAATAGGTTTACACATTGTAATTATTTAACTATGTTGTCCTAAGGCATATTGCATGTTTGAGGAATTATAAAATATTATTGTGCAAGATTATTTACAATAGTCATATCTGTTCAGTATAACTGCACACATATAAACCTTCCTAGTGTTTAATATTCTACGTACCCCTCATATCTTTAGTATTGTGAGTTCATATTTAGAAATTCATTTTAACCCTATCCTGCCGCATTCTTTTTGCTAAATTTAAAGAATTTTCACCTGTTCTACATTTCTAGTAATTTTATTAAAATCCATGGACATTTTAACATGAAATTACACCCATATATACCATAATGATCCACCTACATAATGATGGCATTTTGTAGATGGTTATTTTATTTATGTTACCATGGCAACAGCTGCAAATTTCAATATACAATTTTTTCATTAATAATTAAGAAAACATGAATAAAACACTACTATTTTTCTTTTAATTTAAGTGTATGCTGTGATTTATTAAGCATAGTGATTGATTTTAAAAAAAAATTAAGTAGATGGCCAATTTTTTTCAGAATAATAGGGTGCAATGCACATACTGTCATCAACGCTTTTTTGTAAATTATGAAGATAATGTCCAACATTAACTATTATACATTTCTAGTAATATTATTAAAACCGTTCATATTTCAACATGAAATTACACACATACAAAGGAAATCCACCTATGAAATTATAGCATTTTGTTGTCAGTTATATTATTTATGTTACCATGGCAACAGCTGCAAATTTCAATATACCATATTTTTAGAGGGGATGATTTTCCGCGATCACGGAAAAACTGACGGAATCGCGGAATTTGGTAACTGAAACGGAATTCGCGATTTAAAAAAAAAAGCACCATAATAAATATTTTTGGTAGTTTTAAGATTCAATATTGATAATATACGCATAGTGTTTTTGTATGCAAACTTTCATGGAGTGCTCTGTATGCCTAAATACTTTCAGAACCGTTCATTCTCAGAAGTTACGCTTAATTGCCGTAAGCTTGCAACAAAGCATGTCACCATTTACCCATGTCACTTTACACATTGAAATTTAACTTGAAATATAAAAATAAAAATGTACTAATACAATTTTAGAATGTTAATTATATAATAAGATTTCTGGTACGTTCAATTTTGATATTTTTCAGTAATAGTTATTACGATTCATAAGCGTAGCTACATGTAATTTACACAAAAACGTAATTTCGTAAAACTTTGGGCATATTCGTTGATCTGTACGGAAGCATTTCACATTTATAGTCTGTCCCACGGGGAACGCCTTTTTTCATGCTACAGAATTTACTACAAGTTATTTCTTTCTTAACCGATTGTTTTCTAAATTGCACACAAAAATAGCATTTTACTTTTCTTCTCACGTGCTACAGATGCCGCGCTTCAGTGGGTCCCGCGGTGAGGCATTGTGTACATTTTCCCCAGGTCATTTTTCCCCCTCTCTCCAAAGAGGTTGCAAAATACATATCTTGGGAATTGGGCCCCGCTGTTATTTGTGCTACAGGCCCCGCGGATCCTTAAAACGGCTCTGAGTATATAATTCTAGGCAAATTTTAAGGCCATTTTTTTAAAGTTATAAAATAATGTGGAAACTTTAACCGATTGACAGGACAGTGCTTAGTTTTGGTTCACTACCACTGCCCTATATCCAACTTGACCCCACCTCGTTTGAATATGCAATTTGTGCACACCGCACGCTAGTTAGGTTACAGCGAAACATACATGTATATAATCGAGCGAGTACTAGTAATTCTTACGTGTGCACTTTTGTTTTGGGGGGTGGGTGGGATTTCAGGCTTTGTAATCATACTGAAACAAATAAAATGTTATCAAGTATGTATTTATTGATTTATATTTATATATATATACATATATATATATATATATATATATATATATATATATATATATATATATATATTTTGGCAACTAATGTAAGATTATGAACAATGCATTACCAAAGTTCTTATTCATATTTTCGTGAAAATAGCGGGGTTTGTCAACGGTGTGTTTTGTTTATAAATGAAACTTACCCATGGTCCATTAGATGAAATGAAACTGAAAGCTAGACAATCAACAATTATTTATTGTTTGAATTTAAGGGAGAATTATCTCTTTATTATTATTAAATACAAACAATAATTAACCGTAATTAAGTTTGTGGCTTTGTTTTTACTGCGGCTTATTTAGAGGTGCAGTTTATGTACAGACAAAGGTCGGAACTTTGTCTAAAACCAAGTGGTGCGGTTTATACACCAGTGTGTGTAATAGGTCAGAAAATATGGTGCATCACTTTTGTCTTATTTAGTAGCAAGTAAACATTACTTAACTTCTTTCTTTTTTAAAGTTTGTTTCAACAAAAATGTTTACAGGTATTTAAAAAAATAGCAATAGCAAACCAGCTCAGAGCTGAAACAAAACAAATGTATATAGTTTATAACAATAAAACATGACACTAATTGAACACAAAAAAACCACGGAATTTGCAAAAATCTGAAATGGAATGTGGCAAAATCTGAAACGGAAAATCATCCCCTCTATATTTTCATTAATAATTATGAAAACTTTAATTAAAAACTAATATTTTTCTTTTAATTTAAGTCTATGCTGTGATTTATTAACCATACTGCTTGATGTAAAGAAAACATTAAGTCGACAACGACTGTTTTTCAGAAAAATAGGGTCAGATGCGCATTTGGCTATCAACACATTTTTTGTAAATTATGAACATAATGTCCAACATTAACTATTATACATTTCTGGTAATATTATTAAAATCAGTTGACATTTCAGCATGAAATTACACACATATATACTAAGAATATCCACCTACGTAACGCTAACATTTTATAGTCAGTTATATTATCTATGTTACCATGGCAACAGCTGCAACTTTCAATATACCATTTTTTCATTAATAATTATGAAAACATTAATTTAAAACTAATATTTTGCTTTTAATTTAAGTCTATGATGTGATCTATTAACCATACTACTCGATTTAGAAAATGAATTAAGTAGACAGCCAATTTTGTTTTAGAATAATAGAGTCAAATGCACATACTACTATTAACCCATTTTTGTAACTTGTGGACATTGTGTCCAACATTACCTAGACACTAAAAATATGTATACTATCTCTATTACTTTATATATCTTTGTCAAATGACACAAGATTTTTAAAAAGGTATTGGCCCTTTCACTTCCTGTCATTTTCAAATGAACATTAATTTATTATAATTCTGTTACCAATGTAACCAGTGCAAAAAGAGGAACCGTTTCCCATAAGAAATGTTTTAAATGAATTTATTTGAATACAAATCACTGTATAATGATGTAATAATAAGCTCCCAGCTGTTTACAAGAAAAGGGTGAAAATTGTGAATTCTATTACCATGGTAACCAATACCAAAACAGAAAATAAATTTCTAAAAAAATATTCAAGGACTGAGAAAAAACCGATGTATAGTGACATAATTATTGTACTATGCATGTAGAAAAGATATATGAAGCTTATTAATTCTATTACCATGGTAACCAGTTCAAAACTATATGTTACCATGGTAACCAATGGAAACTATTTGCTATGTGCATGCAACTTTTGGGTCATAAGGTCAAAAGTAAAGGACACCAGTAATCAATAATTTGAGGGCACTTGAAAACTCCAGATCATAACTGCCACTACTAGATGGTTTGGGGTTTGGAATCTTTTGAAATTGGACACTGCAGTTCATGTACAAACTTCAAGCAGCAGCTATCTTACTATAATCGTTCGAAAAATTATTAAAACGTATCCATTAATTCCCAATATTTTAGGATACATAATTTTACCCTTCATACTCTCTGGCAGAAACCCTGTACACTGATATTAGAATAATAGAAATAGTAAAAAGGATGTTATGCATTTTAGTAATTGATTGTGACACAAGATACTTGCAACTGTCACACAGTCACAATTGTAAAAAAAAAAGAGTAAAATGTCCATTCACCTAAAAAGTGTTTTAAACCCAAAGAAACAAACATCAACATGTGAGCCCTAATTAAATATGTATCGTATACATGATGTGTTGAAGTGTTGAACACTTATGCATGATACAAAATAGATCTGAACGGTTACCTGAGTAAATTGCTGACCACAGCTACCAAACACATGGAGTGCAGGGCACCCATTTTCCTAGGGGGATTAAAATGACCAAATTCATGGTTTTGGGTTTTCCATGGGTGAGAGCAACTACCAAATAAATTTGGTTGGAAATGGTTTAGCATTTCTGAAGACAATAGTTTAAATGCATTTTTCTATATGATAGATGGTTTAATAAATTTGTCTCTTACCTGAGGGGAGGGGGGACAGGGGATACGACATGAACGAAATTTGCAAAATTGATATTTTTATAGACAAAACAATAGAGGTCTTTCTCATTCCACTGCGCATGTGCCCGTTGCGGAGTTACTTGAGGATGCAAACCGCGAGATCTCGCCAAAATAGACCTATCTGCAAATTGAGGGGCAAAAGCAATGGGTGGCCACGACCATTGTTCAATTATTAACTGTTCCAATCGCATATGTCCGGGAAATTCGTTATCCTTCCATCGATATCCAGCCAATGGATATCAGAAACGTTTGTGGGTAATCGTTTCACATAGAAAACGATTTTAATGTTACGAGGGTTTGTTTGGCACATTTTGTAGGAGGGAAGCCAGTGAACGCATAAGGGACCAAAACCTTACCGGTTCTGTACAGGACGTTCCTACACAGGGCATCTAGTATACTTAGATATGGTGAAAAACACATTAACAGTAAAGAAAATAAAAATATATTTTGTATATAAAGAAAATATATGTATATTTCAGATTATACTCAATAAAATATATAATGTGTGCGTGTGTAGATATAAAAAAATATATATGTAGTCAGGGCGGCTCTGTACAGAACGTTCCTATACAGGGCGGTCTAGTATTCTCTACTTAGATATGGTAGTAAACAGTAAATAAAATAAAATAAATATATATTTTGTATATACAGAAAATATATGTATATGACCATACCGGTTTTACCCTCTGGTAGAAATCATGCAGATGTTATATACTGAAACAAAAAAGAAACTTGATTTTATTATAAAATGCCCTACAACAACACACTGTAACTTGAGGTAACTTAATTGTTATATTATGTTGTGTTCACCTGTTGACATGACATTTCACATACACAGTACTCAGTCACGCGAGATGTTGCACATGCACGGTCTATTTTGTGAAAAGCATGAAATGCACGTACATAATGTATCGTGACCACCACACCTTTGCTACAGTGATACGGATGTATGCCAATTATTCGTAGTACACGGGGAAAAACACAGGAAAATCTTTGGGAAACTATTATTTGGAAATGCGTAGACTATTCAATACCAACAGAGAACTCGCCATGGGTAGGCTGCAAGCTGGACAGTCCATACCAGAAGTTGCATGAGCCTTTGTTTTTAGCCAACAGACAATCCACAACCTAAGGACACGTGTTCAGCAAACCGGGTCAACTGCAGATCGCCCACGGTCAGGAGCACCTCGAGTGACGTTACGTTTTGAAGACCAACAAATAAGGTTATGTCATCTATGCAGTCGCTTTATGACTTCCGTTTCAACATCAAGGGAATTGTTCAGGGGGAGGGTGACACCACAGACCATTCAAAACCGGTTGCGCGCTGCAGGACTTTGTGCCAGACGTCATTACGTTAGACCCATTTTGACGGCAAATCATCGTCTTCAACGTTTACATTGGGTACGGGGACATGTGAGATTAACCCAAAGACAGTGGAATAGAGTTGTATTCAGTGACAAGTCTCGTTTCTCGCTGAGATTTGCCGACGGGAGGGTACGATTATGGCGTAGGCAACGAGAACGATTTGCTCGGTGTTGTGTACGAGAGGTGGATAGATTTGGAGGTGGAAGCGTTATGGTTTGTGGTGCATTTACAGGAAACGGTCGATCTCAACTCCTTGTCATTAATGGCAACCTAACAGGACAGCAATATCGTGATCAAGTGTTGACGCCAGAGCTCCTTCCATTTCTTCGCGCACATGGACCAGGACTAACGTTTCAGCATGACAATGCTACCCCCCACACAGCAGCCATGACACGAAACTTCTTATGCAATGCCGGTGTGAATGTCATGGAATGGCCGTTCCACTAACCAGAATTAAATCCTATAGTGCACATTCGGGATGAACTTGGCAGACAACTGCGAAACATCAGGAACCCACCCCAGAATCTCCGAGAGCTTGGGACGGCACTTTTACAGCAATGGCATCAACTTCTGGTGCAGATGTTTACACAACTCCTACGGTCTATGAGAAGACGTTGCAGAGCTGTAGTGGAAACTCGAGGTGGTCACACACGTTACTGACTGTAATCAACTTACTAATCCGTCACGTGTTATTTTGAAAATTAATACCCCCATGACGTCATGATGCTTATTGCTTAAATAAAGTACTGGAAACTCGAACGGTTTTGTTGTTGTGTCGTTTATACTCAAAGGATACTATAATGGAAAACTCTTGTTCTTAAACTTGTATTAATTTATCCCTGTGCTATGTGTATTCCAAGTCAAGTTTCTTTTTTGTTTCAGTATATTTATGTAGCATAAACAATGGTGCGAAGGGTGACTGTCATTGGGAAAATTTAAATTAAATAGCCGATGTACATGCAGGGCTGCATATTTGTATGGATTGGCCGTATTTTGTACGGTTAAAATGCTGACTTGTACGGCGTACAGATTTTACGGCTGATTGTACAGGTACCATCACTGCAAAAACACGGATTCTTAAAATATTTTTAAAGAAGTATTTTAATGTGCAAATTATGGTCAAATAAAGCTTTCATTCATATACTTTCTCATTCTTGTACTTTTTTTCATTGTCATTGCTTGAACATCCCCTCCGTTCAAAATTGCCCCATGGAACACATGCTGCCGACCCCAGTTACAAACACCTGCAGCCGGCATAATCGATCTTGCTGTACATTAAGTGACATATGTTGATAGTACAAAGTACGCGAAGCAGTCTATTCTACTGTAAAAGGGTCATTCTACAGAAAGTGTCACCTCTATGTCCCTGTACAATTTCTTTTTTATTTATATATAGAAAACTAAATCTGTCATCTTTAACGATACCTTATTAATAATATTATCCTGTCATAGCATTTTTTCCCCTCTGGTAATCAGCTTTGATAAAGATTTTATTCGAAATTAGTGTAAAATGTCATTGGTGTTACCTGTCCCAAAAACAACACTATACATAACATGCACTGTTAAAATATATAACAGAAGACATAACACTGACTAACTATAAGGTAATACGTACTGATGGCCGACTTACTCACTAAACAAGGACTCTTGTAAATATTTTCCGTATTCAAAAGATGGTGGACAATATAAGCTTGTCCCTGGAGTTTTATGTCACTGGTGTTACTGTATATACTTATGAGAAAACAAAAGAAACTAAATTCTCTCTGGATGAAACATTCCACTGGTAGATATCGACAATTGAAATTTTTTCTCAAAAACATCAGACATATGAACAATTGTGAATAGCTTTCTTTAAATGCCATGAATGTATTGTCAAAATATAAAAGTAGGTTTATTCACTGTCATTGGTGTATTTATGTAATGGTTAATAATTTTAAGAAACTTTTTGTATTTTATTGTAGACATCGTCTGCTACAGCATGCACGTTTTTAATTTTCTCAACTGTTTCTTTAGAGAGCATGAATTAATTATGCACTTATTTGTCATTGGCGTTACCTGTCATTGGTGTTACCAGGTACTGAGTAACACCAATGGCCATTAGTAACACCAGTGACAATGTGTTTGAATAAGATGCTGTTTTCCTCGCTTTGCATATTTTTTAAGATGATTTGAAAATTAAAGGGACTTGTGCAGCATCATAGCTGCATAACGGCACTTTGGGTAAAATAAATGTTTTGTTGGAATGTAAAGAGTATATCTCCAACGTCCCTAACTACGTTATGCTTGTCGTTCATTTGTGAGGTTTTTCTTCACAGTTGGTGAAGATTCCCATTAACAATGAAGTTCAGACGAGTAAGTATCTAAATACAAAACTTTACAAACCCCTAAAACCATTAAGTTTACTATAGTCCGTCCCATCCTTCTATAATTTAAGTGGGGTGTTGTTGTTTTTTTCTTCTTTTTTGTTTGTTAATAATTCCAGTTTGGTTTGATGTAAGAAGACAAGTAAAAGTGTTTTGGAAATAAATAATAAATACTGTTTTTTGTGTCCAATTTATAAAACAATCGGCTCAGAAATAATAGCATGTAGTAAATTTCATAGTATGAAAAAAGGTGTTCCCTGTGGAACCGTTGGTAAAATGCGGACCGGACCAGAACACTGACAAACTGATTTTTTCCTTTAAAACAAATATTAAACAAAGTGTTCGTCCATTGTCAATTTGTGCATAGTTCAGAAATATATATTTCGTCATGTAGTTGTTTTTAAAAATTGAAAATGTCGAACGGTGCATGTGCAAAAATTTAATTTTTTTCCCAAATGTTAAACGCAGTTAGATACTACTAACCTTTCCTGTTTAAGAGGTTAACTTTATCATAAAGAAAAGTTATAATCATACCGAAAATGTATTACCAAGTTGTAGTCAAATATCGAAAAATTACATTACGTATGTTTTCATTTCCAATAAAGACTATTTAAATTTTATTTTTGAAAAATAATGAATATCATGCATTAAAATAGCTTTTTAGTTAAAAGGAAATAGTTAATTATTTTGAATAATGACGCAGTTCTTATGATTTATTTCTTGAATAGTGACATAATTTGTTTGATTTGCTGTATAGTGTATGTACTGAAAACATTAGAAAGGCATCCTTGTTTTCTGAAAATATTTGGAACATTTAACTTAGAGTTTTGCAGCGCTGCGTAAAAGCAAAAGTAGGATTACAACTTTTTACTCGTTATTGGGAATACAAGTACATGTATACAGTAAAATAGATTTGGAGCCTTTAATTAATATAAACACGAAAATAACTACATAAATTAATGAATGAATAAATCTTTAATTTAATATTTAAGCAAAATTAAAATTCTGTATCTTTATTTACTATATTTTTTAAACTGTCTGACCAGCTGTATCTTATCAATACAGAAACACACAATTATTCTAATAGGCCTTTAATAGTTGTAGACTGAAGAAGAAAAAACTGAAAAACCCCAAACATTTAAGGAAATATTAATTACATAATTTTGCTAATAAGTAGTGTAGTCTCAAGAATAATAGTATTTCCAGGATACAGTCTTTAATGTCATTGGTGTTACACATTGTCATTGGTGTTGTTTTGTCATTGGTGTTACAAAAGCATATTTTAGTTGTCATTTCTCAAGAAACTTTATTTTTGAAATTTAAATTGTTTATTTAGGAAAGCATATCTTCTACCTTTATGACTTTGATGAAATTTATTTTGAAGGACTCCATATTTTTAAATAATTAAAACTGCCACAGTGTATAATATAAGTCACATAGAGAATATCCGTGTGGAAATGCGCAATTACACCCTTGGATAGCTTTTAATTCTAACGTTATTCCATATATGTTATTAGGGACACCCAAATAACACATCCATGTGCTTTTGATCACTATAAACCAATTGGATCACACTTGTCCAGTAAAACCAATGACATAATGAGTTTGTTCATAGAGTAACACGTGTCTGCACGTGCAGGCCGATTACAGTTCTGCGTGGCCAGATATAATTTTATGGGGGGTTTTTCATCTAGTTTCCAAACGTTAACAATAAATATTTATATCTTTTAAATGTTTTATCTTGAATTTGTATTTTGAAAATTGACGCTTTCTGTATAATGATCCAAAATCATTTATTTTCGTGCAAAAATAAACATTTAGTGCGAAATTTACGACCCCATGAAAAATTAATCCAACAAGACTGGTCAGTGTTCCTTATCGGTGCTACATGTATGCTTAAAACCAGTCTTCAGGAATTTTACGAGTGTATTTCGCGTTCACGGTTATTAAGTCTATTCAGTAGCCTACTTAATTAGTGTCTGATTATATTGA